>NW_019196772.1:0-253 GCF_002260705.1 Seriola dumerili
AAAACGTCACAGTATAATATGGCATAAACATGTCAAAAAATAGTAGGAGACACAGGTATATCAGAATAACTGGGAATTGAACTCACTACTTCGCAGTCATAAGGTATCAGTTGTAACCACTGCTCCACAGTTGGAATTGGTTTTGTAAACTTTTATGTAATATATAAAATTATCAAAGTATAGAAAGGCATAAAAAGGTGGTAGTGTTTTAAGTCATAAAAACGTCAAAAAACGTCATAGCATAGCAAGGCAT
>NW_019196773.1:0-116 GCF_002260705.1 Seriola dumerili
ACAAACTAACAGCTTGTGAAACTTTAACTCACAGGTAAAACTAACAAAGAGTCATCAGGAGGAACATGTCTTGTTTATGGACTGGAACCATTCACCTCATACACCTGTGGAGTCAA
>NW_019196774.1:0-113 GCF_002260705.1 Seriola dumerili
TTCGTTTCTTACCCCCTCTGGGGTTTCGCACCACCTGAATGACTAATTCAAGGTTAGCGTCTGAGGCTGTGTTTGATTGCACTAAGCGTTCTAGTAAACCTTCAAAAGCCGGC
>NW_019196775.1:0-124 GCF_002260705.1 Seriola dumerili
CCCGTGACGTGTTCTCACTGCAAATATAGACCCTCAGAAATCCACCGATAATCGATGAGCAGGGTGTGTGAATGGAAACCGTGAGATGGATGTGTATGAGCACTGGGGGGGGGGGGGGGGGGGG
>NW_019196776.1:0-170 GCF_002260705.1 Seriola dumerili
TGTGTGTGTGTGTGTGTGTGTGTGTGTGTGTGACAAGTACAAACCCAGCCACCCCTTTCCATCAGAATACACCAGCCATCTGAAGGCAGCCAACAGCATCCACACCGCCTGTCCAGTTTTAACTCACACACTCTCTCACTGACACACACACACACACACACACACACACA
>NW_019196777.1:0-147 GCF_002260705.1 Seriola dumerili
TCAAGTTCATGTAGCAACAGCTGTGAGCAGCAACGTGAGGTTTCTGAAGGTCTTCACGTTGCACTTGAACAACGTCTCGTTCATGTTGAAAACTATTTCAACAAAAGTCCACTCCAGCTGTTCTGGAGCTTTGGATTAAATAACATG
>NW_019196778.1:0-106 GCF_002260705.1 Seriola dumerili
TCTGTGAAGCAAAACGGAACCAACCTGTATGAAAAGTGCTACACAAATAAAGTTTGATTGATTGATTTAGTGGTGACAAAAAACGTCCCCAGACAGATACACACAT
>NW_019196779.1:0-159 GCF_002260705.1 Seriola dumerili
AATCATCCCCTACACACTCAAAATGAAACCAAAAATTTCACAAAAAGAAAATAAAAAAAGTTGGGTTTTTTTTGTTTTATCTCCTTTTAGTTTAGTTTAAACCTATTTGGGCTACGAGATCATTTTCAACTTTAAGGATCCTTTAAGCTGTCTTTTAGG
>NW_019196780.1:0-723 GCF_002260705.1 Seriola dumerili
TGTCTTCCTGCAGCTCGTTTTTTCATTTGCAGCACATTTGCGTTCATGTGTTTGTTTTGTATTTTCATATTAGGTGTTTTTGAATCTGTATCTTTTCTGAATTTGCAGCTCGTTTCTCCTTATGGAAGTGTTTTGAGCGTGTTTTCTCTTGCCAGCCACAATATCACTGAGAGGGAGAGAAATAGAGAGAGAGAAAAAAATCCCAGTTGGTTATGTATTGGTTAGGTATTGATGTTTTTTTCTTTAGGGCCTTGGCAGAAAACAGGTAGGGTTGGGTAGGAGGTTGGGGTGGGGGAGTCTCCACCATCCACAGTTGGGAAAGGCATGCAGTACTGGGGAGGTGGAAGGTGGAAGGTGTTTTTATTAGTTATAGTCCAGTAATACAGGGGTGCAGCACAGGTAGATGGGACGTGTTTTGTATTGTTGTCATGCTCCAGAGCCTTGAGAGGAAGCTGACAACACTGAGCACTTGATACTTTAACTACACTTTGCTGATAACACTTGAGTACGGTTTTGAATATATACCAAAGGTGTTTTCTCAAGTCCCATGAACTGGACCTGATATTAAACATTACAGAGTCATGGTGCACTCACATAATGGGTGTTCACTCAGAAGCAGGATCTATGTGCAGCACCTCTTTTCAGCCTTTTCAACTAACTCACTATATGAAGGAATCCATGACATCTCTGTACACTGCTGAACTGCACCCTGCACCCTGCACC
>NW_019196781.1:0-146 GCF_002260705.1 Seriola dumerili
CACCATGAAGTCAGTCCGTGATTGATCAGTTCAGTAGCTTGACAGAAAACAACAATGATCAGAGACTTCAGTAAAAGAAGAAGAAGAGAAGAGGACAGAAAAGGGACTTTGAAATGGCCAAAACTACACTCCTACAACTTCATGTG
>NW_019196782.1:0-112 GCF_002260705.1 Seriola dumerili
CGTATTCAGAGGAAATAAAATAAAAATAAATAAATAAATTAAAAAAAGTAAAATACCTCAACAGTCAAACATAAATATACATTGATACATATATTAAAGAAAAAATTAATAA
>NW_019196783.1:0-113 GCF_002260705.1 Seriola dumerili
ACACAAACACCACATAGAAAACTAGATTTTTAACACACACAAAAAAAAAAAATTAGAAACCATATAAAAACAATTCTATACCAAGTAGATTCTGCTCTAAAATGATTTTGGCC
>NW_019196784.1:0-112 GCF_002260705.1 Seriola dumerili
ATGTCAGTTTTACGGCACGCCGCATGACGTCTCCATAGAAACAGCCCAGCTTGGCTGGTGCTAGCGGTACAGACGGTACAGACACATCTACTATTGCTGAAGCCAGTTTGTT
>NW_019196785.1:0-107 GCF_002260705.1 Seriola dumerili
TAGTATAGTAAGGCATTTAACGTCAAAAAACATCATAGTTTAGTGACGCATAAAAACGTCAAAAAATGTCATAGTATAGTAAAACATAAAAATGTCAAAAAACATCA
>NW_019196786.1:0-163 GCF_002260705.1 Seriola dumerili
CACTGGTTGCACTTGACTCAGTGGAAACTTGACGGAGTATAAACAGAGGCACAGTAGGGAGGAGGCTCCAACAGCTAATTTTTGATCAGGGGCCGTATTTCTTCCAGGGGTAGAAGAAGCAATAAGACACTTGGATAAAAGCGGTGTGTATATGCAAATGAAA
>NW_019196787.1:0-107 GCF_002260705.1 Seriola dumerili
GTGTGTGGGTGTGTGTGTGTGTGTGTGTGGGGGGGGGGTATTTTTGTATGCTCATCATTTCAAAAAAAAAAAAAAAAGCTGAAACGTACCATCGTATTCACCAGCAG
>NW_019196788.1:0-257 GCF_002260705.1 Seriola dumerili
TTTGGCCTCATGTTCCTCTGTCTGTATCAGGAGATCAATATAATCTGGAGTAGCCAAAGGATCTGGACGAAGGGCAATATCTCTTAGTCGTTGCAGGGATTTGGTTAGCATTTCCATCATTTTTACAACTTTCCCCTGCACCTGCTCATATTCCTCTTCCAGTCGTTTAATCATTTTCTCTGAGTCCATCTTTTCTCCCATCGCAGCCTCATATTTCTTCTTCAGTTCCTGATATGTCCTCTTCTCTGTTACACGTT
>NW_019196789.1:0-145 GCF_002260705.1 Seriola dumerili
TCTCAGCTATTCTAGCTGTAGAGGAGTGCCTCGGAGCTGTGCACCCGTGGCACTAACTAGAAAGAACAGCCCCTTCCCACGATGCTGGAGGAACATAGTGCAGACCAACTAGTAATCAGCACCATTTAAGCAGGTCTGATGGAGC
>NW_019196790.1:0-104 GCF_002260705.1 Seriola dumerili
TTTTTATGCCTTAGTATACTGTGACGTTTTATGCGTTACTATACCATGACGTTTTATGCCTTTCTATAGCATGACGTTTTGTAGCGTTTTATGCCTTACTATAC
>NW_019196791.1:0-110 GCF_002260705.1 Seriola dumerili
AAAGACTGTAGAAATTGCCATAAAAACACAATTGCATCAACAATCAATAAATTTCCATTGTCATGGTTAAGACAGCAGTTTTAAATATTAAAACAAAAAGAATCTTTCTT
>NW_019196792.1:0-179 GCF_002260705.1 Seriola dumerili
GTTCAGCACTGAGGAAGAACCAGACCGCTGTCTCAAATTCAAAGGACAGTTGAAAGAGAAACGCATAGTCCTTGTCAACACCCCAGATCTACTTCATTACAACATCTCTGAAGAGACACTAAAAGAACATGTAGAGAAAAGTGTGAGTCTCTCTGCTCCTGGACCTCATGTGTTCCTGC
>NW_019196793.1:0-109 GCF_002260705.1 Seriola dumerili
ATGATGCAGAATATCTTCAGGATCCACGGATTTCCTAAGGACATTGTGTCGGACCGGGGGCCCCAGTTCGTCTCCCGATTCTGGAGGGAGTTCTGCCAACTCATCGGTG
>NW_019196794.1:0-539 GCF_002260705.1 Seriola dumerili
ATAATCTGACTGTTCACTGTGAAGAGTAAAACTGAACTGAGACCTGTGTCTGCAGAACATTGGTCTACTACTGCACTGTGAGCTCACACAACTCTGTTCTAGCAGAATGTTCATCTGTTACCTTTCATCTATTAAAGATACTTATAGTTGTTTATATAATATTTATTTATTTTAAATATCAGCAACATTCAAATATCAACATTATCAACTCAGGAAAACTCAAACTCATTTGCAGCAACAACAATTTCCTCACCAATCCCACATCTACTTAATTTTGAACAGAGACATGCACAGCTTAGTGATTGTTTGTGGATTTTTTAGCAATATGCACATATCAGACCACACGGAGCCATAGCTCCTCCAGTAACACTAAACCCATAGACTCAAAGTAAACGTAGCCTACGTGATGTCACCCACAGGTTTCTAAAGAGCGGTTTTGAAGCTTAGTCAGCTGCTTCACTGATGCCATCTTGGCAGTGTCTGACTCCCCTAACTGCCAGCTAATCCAAAAATGGGCAAAGAGGTGGGATGTGTGTGGA
>NW_019196795.1:0-134 GCF_002260705.1 Seriola dumerili
GTTCACATGTACAACTGTGTAAATGGACTTCACTGCTAATACAATGAATACACAGGAAACACTTTTTAATGTATTGATTATTAAAAGCAAAAGACTTTTGTAGCTGTGATGTTTGTAGAAGCAGCAGAGCCTTG
>NW_019196796.1:0-106 GCF_002260705.1 Seriola dumerili
AATGATGTGAATTAACAGCCAAACTTCTATTTGAAGCATCATGCCAATAATAATAATGTAAATAAATGTAATAATAATAATAATCAATTACATTTTTTTATTTTAA
>NW_019196797.1:0-186 GCF_002260705.1 Seriola dumerili
GACGCCTTTTTAATATCCTTTATAGCCCCTCTCCACCTGATGTGCCAGAGGTCGTCCTCTCACTTGATGCTGAAAAGGCGTTCGACCGGGTGGAGTGGGACTATCTTTTCAGCACACTGGAGAGGTTTGGATTTGGCAATAAATTCCTATCATGGATCAGACTTTTATATACTTCTCCGGTGGCTG
>NW_019196798.1:0-145 GCF_002260705.1 Seriola dumerili
GTTCTTCCGTGTTAGTTTGTGCAGAGGGAACAACAGGCACAGGGAAGGAAATGATCCATTTTAGTGAAGTGATCAGTGGCGTTTAGACAAATGCTTTCCTTGAGTGAATGCAGTCTGAACCTGACTCAACAGAGAGCTGATGGTA
>NW_019196799.1:0-107 GCF_002260705.1 Seriola dumerili
TTGGAAAATATCCAGACATTAATTCACAACTTTTTCAAACAAATAGAGATATTTGTTTCATACTATAATATTAATATTCGCTTCCATAATACAATATCAGATGACTA
>NW_019196800.1:0-128 GCF_002260705.1 Seriola dumerili
CATGTGGCCACATTCTTTTAGCAGTGTGAGCGCAAATGCGTCCCGGGCCACATTGAAGGGCCGACTACTCACTCCACCGATGTCCTCTGCCACAGTTAGTCCCACTACAGTTTCATCATGACCTGAGA
>NW_019196801.1:0-102 GCF_002260705.1 Seriola dumerili
GCAGTAGAAATAGTGAATAAAATGAAATATTTTCTCTGAATATTTTGAATAATTCAGGCAAACGGAAAGAACTACATACAGTATATCTCTCCTGTGTTTCCT
>NW_019196802.1:0-152 GCF_002260705.1 Seriola dumerili
TGTGCATGTAAAGGCACTAATATGATGATGATAGGACATAGAACAGAGGTTAAGGTTGAAGCTAAATTAACTTGAAATAAACTAAAATGTAATTAAATTATTTGGCAGCGGTTGGTGTGCGGTGGCCTATAGGGCATCAAAATGACCAGAAA
>NW_019196803.1:0-1110 GCF_002260705.1 Seriola dumerili
GTAATAAAGACAGTGACTCTCTCGAACAAAAACCTCCAGAATGATGCAGCAGATAACAGCACACCGACAGGAAACCAATGAAACCATGTGGCACAGTCTTCATTATAACAGTTACTTCATTAGGATGTTCTTTGATTCATTACATTGTGGAAATTTAAGAAGTACAAGAAAACAATCAGGAAAATGATGAGAAAATGAATTATTAAATATTGAAAAGATGTAAATTTATTGAGCAGATTCTCTCAGATGAGTCACGGCTGACAAAAACATAGTCTAAGCTCCTCCTTCCTAATTACACATGCACCTAGCATGCACAGGCTGATTCCACAGCAACATATTTTCATTCCTTTGCATTTTTCTTTCAAAGTCACGGTTCAGATTTGAGCAACTACTGAGAACATTAAAACTACATGAGGATTTTCTCCATCCAGTAAAAAAAATGTTAGTCATTTTGTTTTTTTCTGTGTTTTTTCTCACAGGTAAGAGTCATGACATGTGTAATTTCTCACGATACTAACAGGACCTTTCTATTGACCTTCAGTCTTCCTTTATGTCCTCTAGATATTGTGTTATCATCACTTATGATCCAACAGTCACCAGAAAATCTTCTGATAAACCCTGGACAAGAAGAGACCCATCTTGAATGTTACCATGGAGACAACAACTATCCCTACATGCTTTGGTACCAGTACAAGTCAGCAGCAGGAGGCCGAAGGGCCATGGACCTCATCGGACTGCTTCATTATGAAAAATCAAACCTACAGAAGAACTTTGATGTACGTTTCAACATAACAGGCCATTCAAAGAGCAAAGCCCAGCTTGTCATCTCCAACATAAACCCAGCCGACACTGCAGAGTACTTCTGTGCAGCGAGATAGCACAGTGTTTCAACTCCTCTGGTTCCTTTACAAAAAGCTACTGGCCTATAGTTTCAAACATGCACCTGCATCAAGCCTAACATTGATAAAGAAGTACTGATATTTGTATTTGAGACATCTGTTTTCACATAGCAGCATATTTCAGCTGCTGGAGGTTTTTCCCTCCCTGCTCTGAGAGGACAAACATGACATAGAAGAAATGTCCAAATGCACAAAATGTTAAGACAAAAAT
>NW_019196804.1:0-128 GCF_002260705.1 Seriola dumerili
GGGACACATATGGTAGGACTTCAGTGAAGATGACAGAGACAACTGCAGCATGGAGGAGCAGGATCACAGTGGGTGGGTTTAGTGTCCTGCTCAGAGACACTGAAGGTTGCAGGTTTGATTCCTCATGC
>NW_019196805.1:0-126 GCF_002260705.1 Seriola dumerili
TAAGAAGTGTTGAGATAGTTAATTATAAAAATGGTTGAGACTGTAAGATGTGAAATGGAACTGAAGCGACACTCTTCAGGCTTGTTATAGAAGTTATTTATAATGACAGTTTGTCAGATAAAGACT
>NW_019196806.1:0-151 GCF_002260705.1 Seriola dumerili
AGTAAGGGCATGAGAAAAAGTGATTACAACTACAAACATTAGGACATTTTTTTTAAGTGAAGACACTTTTTTAATCCGAGGACATTTTGAGAAGATACAAATATTTTTGGTAAAGTGGGGACACTTTTTAGAAGGTGGGGACAGTTTGTCC
>NW_019196807.1:0-108 GCF_002260705.1 Seriola dumerili
TCTGCTTCCTATGAGCAACAGAGTCACACATGAATACATCATTTTCTCCAAGGGTTTGAACAATTTAGCTTATTTCTTGATTTCTGTATTAATGTTTCTGTGTTTGCT
>NW_019196808.1:0-125 GCF_002260705.1 Seriola dumerili
GTTTTACAGTTTTCTTCTCTGTATCACGACACAGATGTTTACAAATCCATTTCTTCTTCTACAGAGTCTTTGTTCAACCTCAACATTGATCGTTTGTTCAGTTTTGATTCAGACTTTCAACAAAT
>NW_019196809.1:0-113 GCF_002260705.1 Seriola dumerili
GGCAAAAACTTACAAATAGCTCCTTTAAAACTTTTATGGTTGTCAGCCTTTTGTTTCTTACCTTTGTTTTAACCATGTGGATATGTTCCCAGATCTCAGCACTTGGTGAGTAC
>NW_019196810.1:0-109 GCF_002260705.1 Seriola dumerili
CGGATTTGCTTTACATAAAGTTCCTTTTGAAGTGTCGGGTGGAAGTGGAAGGTACTGTAACTGTGGCTGCGTCTTCACTAACAACATAGTGTATATTAGACTGGAATAT
>NW_019196811.1:0-104 GCF_002260705.1 Seriola dumerili
GTCTGGAGTCAGTCTGGACTCAGCAGGCTCAGGTCCAGGCTCAGGTCCAGGTTCAGGTTCAGGTCCAGGTTCAGGTCCAGGGTCAGACTGAACCTGAAGCTCCT
>NW_019196812.1:0-160 GCF_002260705.1 Seriola dumerili
AATAAACACAAGGAGGCTTGTTCTGTAAGCTTGTGTAGCAGACTCATGTCATGTGGCAGACGATTATGTTGCAGAAATATTTTGTTAACTATGACAGAAAACAGGACAACAGAAGAAAATTAGCATTTCTGGATATATATCTAAATAAAAATGTTGACCT
>NW_019196813.1:0-119 GCF_002260705.1 Seriola dumerili
AGAAGGGAAAGGGATACTGCCTCCAAATGTAGACGTCTTATATGAGCCAAAGTAAGTCGCCGAACACTGAAAAGGATTAAATGTTGAATTTAAGCAAAAACTCGATTGTGACACCAAAC
>NW_019196814.1:0-257 GCF_002260705.1 Seriola dumerili
ATTAAAGGGAAAAATCAGTATTTCCAAAATACTCCAATGTTGGCACAAGTCATACTCAACTGTGTCAGAGCAGATTTCACAACATCAACTCACCCTCCCTCCATGGACTGAGGTCAAAGGTAGGGATGTCCTCACACTGGGTGTAACCAGATCCGCGAGGCCTGTACTGGAAGGGTCTGTCAGGTACTTCAGTGATGCCAGTGTTGTCACACATGATCCGGGCAAGTGATGTTTCCCTCAGGGACTCCCTCTGAGCC
>NW_019196815.1:0-1207 GCF_002260705.1 Seriola dumerili
GATGAAGATGAAGATGAAGACAAAGTGAACTATGAAAACGTTTGACTCCACTGATCAACAACGTCAGCATCAACTACCCGAGCATTTAAAACCTTTAAAAACTACGGTGGCCCTGAAGCTCAACACGCTGCACCTGAAGCAAACATCTTCACCTGTTAGAGCGCGTACCAAGAAGGTGTAGTCCTAACCGCAGCGGCACAGGTTCGAGTCCCACCTGTGGTTCTCTGCCACAAGTCATCCCCTCTGACTTCCTGACTTTCCTGTCTCTATCAGAATAAAGGCATAACATGAAGAGACAGTGATGAGCCTGGACGGGACGCACTTGCATGGACGTCTTACAGGCGAATACCTCCATGTTCACTTGATGTTCAGTGGTTTTAACTTCACGAAGCGTTGAACAACAAGCGTGTCCCGGCAGGTTCGTCACTTTTTAGTGTCCCCCTGGAAACGCCTCCGCTGTGTTGGGAGTGTTTGCAGCAGGTGTGTTGTCAAAATGTTTTCTGAGATACTTTTTGTTTTTTCTGTTTTCATGTGTTTTGTTGAGTTGCAGTGTGTTGAGCTTCAGGGCCACCGTACTTTACACCAAAAAACAGATGTACATTTTACAAAAGCCGTCAGAGACACGTGATTTTCTTCGTGTAATACTCATGTGTTTCACCGGCTTTTGGGCTGAAATCATTATTTAAAACAAATCAAAAACTTGCCTCTCCGGGCTTCCATACCTTCGTGTTTTGATGGATGAAAGGATTTGTCAGAGTTTCCATTGAAGTGTTTGTAAATGCCTTTTGACTTTGCCTCATTCTTATTATTTATCTTACTCAGGAACTATTGTAATAACAGATTATATGTTTGCTGAATTCAAATATGTTTAATTATGTGTTCATTATGTTTAATTGATTATTGTAGAATAAACCTGTAAGTCCAGTGACGGGACTCTGGATCTTTTTTTCTGGTCTTGCCCTGAGCTCAAGAGTTTCTGAGACGATGTTTTTCATCAGCGCAGCGACATTTACAGCAACAGCTGACCGTCTCTCTGATATCATCACCAACCCGTCATATGAAGAATTATAATTACAATCAGAACTCAGACTTTGAGGGTGAAACACCGCAGTGGACCGGAAGTGTTTTGTGCTTTTGGTCGGTTCTGTGACTTTCACCCTCAGATCCATCAGACAGTCATTCAGCTCTCAGTCTGTTAAAGTCTCTC
>NW_019196816.1:0-160 GCF_002260705.1 Seriola dumerili
TATTGCCACCTTTTTACAAGACATTGCATCATCCATACAAGTAACAGGTTTTCTGGACAGTGAATAATATGTCAAGCCATTACTGTATTTAATGTGATGTTTTTTTTGTTTGTTTGTTTGTTTTTTTTTTTTACTAATGTGTATATTTTGAGCAGATTTC
>NW_019196817.1:0-115 GCF_002260705.1 Seriola dumerili
GCTCTCCCAGGTCCCCGCCTTAGCCTGCCTGTGTGGCAAAGAGACTGAACCCAATGCCAATGACATCCACATTTTCAGTGGGTGTTGGACTCCGTCAAGGCTGATCTTTGTTTCT
>NW_019196818.1:0-470 GCF_002260705.1 Seriola dumerili
AAATGTTGACAGGGTTTAAATAAAGTTTTCACATTTAAATCAGAACCTCAAGCATTACTCTAACTCACTTTAAGAGTATTTGATGTGCATGTGTGGAAGTCTGTGGTGCATGTTCAGAAAATCAATCAGCGTCTGACTCATTTCTTCAAAAACCTCACAAACACAAACCTTCTTCCCAAAACACGAGTCTGATATTTTGTAAATCAGCTCTTACTTAACTTCAGTAAATCATGATGTAGCAGGTTAAAAAAAGCATCAAATAAAAACAAATGGAAGCTACTGCATAAACACATGAAAGTCACTTGTCCCAGACACCTTGTGCAAAAATGAAAAACCACCACTACAAAATATCTGTGCTGTGAGTCTGAGAGATGGACACGTGACGGAGCTCGGGACAGAAAATAACTTTTATTCAAATATCTAGAATTTATATTTAAAAACCCTCAAATAAACCTTCAGCATCTCCTCTG
>NW_019196819.1:0-165 GCF_002260705.1 Seriola dumerili
AATAATCTGAATAGTATTTGTACGATTGTTACTACAGTAGGAGCAACAGCTTTACCAACAGTGCTGATAATAATAGAACATGTATACATGTGTATGTATATATGTATTTATGTATACATGTATATGTCAGCTGCAGTTCCTGCAGTATTGTAATGTGACGTGTGC
>NW_019196820.1:0-115 GCF_002260705.1 Seriola dumerili
ATGTAGTGAAATCTACATTTAGCAATCCAACAGCAAAATGAATCCTGCCCCGGGATGCTTCCGCTTCAAATGCTTCAGCATGATGGTAGTACTGCTGTGATAAGTCATTTCTAAT
>NW_019196821.1:0-340 GCF_002260705.1 Seriola dumerili
AGTCAGTGCATGCATCTGTGTTTATAAATGTTTACAATATTTATATAATATATATCAAATTTGTACAATATTAAATAACCTGAGACAATTTTTTACATTCATTAAGGGGAGGTTGTTGTTTTGTTTCTCAAAGCAATAATAAAAATGTGTTATGCATACAAGACTTGCTATGTAGCAAAAGTCTCAAAATTGATAATAGTTATCATGTTGTTCTACTATAAGTCTTTATATTACATTAAAAAGAAAAACTAACAAAGTCAACAGTACAAATTCAAGTGAAACTTAAAGAGTCAGGGTTAACTTAAAGAAAGGTTTAATAAAGACCCAGTGTTTGCTACTG
>NW_019196822.1:0-104 GCF_002260705.1 Seriola dumerili
TGTCAAAGGAAATCACAACTTAGTACTCTCAAATTCAAATTAACCAAATTATTCACACTTATATAATTTAGCAAGCCCAGTTCACCCCACATGCTCAAGCTTCT
>NW_019196823.1:0-106 GCF_002260705.1 Seriola dumerili
TATTATTATCACTATCATTATTATTATGTGTAAAAAAAAACAGTGACGCACAGACAGGAGATCATCATGTGTAGGTGTGTGTGGACACTTCCACCTGTTTGCTGTG
>NW_019196824.1:0-105 GCF_002260705.1 Seriola dumerili
GGGTGGGTGCTAGCTTGCTAGCATTAGCAGATAGCATTATCATTAACTTATATATATATATTTTTTAATTCTTTATCGGTGAAAAAAACATGGACAAGCAGAACA
>NW_019196825.1:0-168 GCF_002260705.1 Seriola dumerili
TTTTGCAGCACCAACCTGGTCTACACAATCCTCCATGCGAGGTAACAGAAAGGAGTCTGGTTTTGTCACCTTGTTGACCTTTCGAAAATCAGCATCGAACTCTACCTCAGCATCTAAATGCATGCACTTCTCTGGAGAAACTAAAAATGCTGACGGATAGGCTGTGCT
>NW_019196826.1:0-141 GCF_002260705.1 Seriola dumerili
ACTGCATCTATGTATTCTTTGTGCCAGTAAAGAAAACTTCATGGAAAAGAAAAACTTTACGTCATGCAGCCCAGGTGTGCCGAGTTGTGAAAGTAGACAGGTTTTCAACTTTGCACATAAATATGAACCCAACAGCCGCGC
>NW_019196827.1:0-1210 GCF_002260705.1 Seriola dumerili
GTACTGACCCAGAAAGTGTCAGATATGTATGAGAGAGAAGCAGCATCACTCAGGAGAAGGGTGTCCAAAGTGTCAGCAGTTTGCCTAACAACTGACTGTTGGACGTCAAGGGCTACAACCTCATTCATGTCTGTAACATGCCACTTCATTGAAGATTTTCACATGTCCTCCTGCCTCCTGGACTGCTTTGAATTTAATGAGCGGCACACAGCAGACAACTTGGCAAACAAGCTGCTCAGTGTTGCAGCAGAGTGAGAGGTTGATAAGAAAGTGGTGTGCTGCTTAACAGACAATGCTGCAAACATCACAAAGGCCATTCAGATAACAGGATGGACCCACCTCCCGTGCCTGGCACACACCATAAATCTTGTGGTAAGAGATGCCCTCAAAGGTCCACAACCCATCATCAATAAAGTTAAGGAGCCAGTGGAATACTTTCATAGAAGCACAGTGGGAGCACAAAAACTGAAGGAAACACAGCTCCAAATGAAGATGGACAAACTATGACCCAAACAGGACTGTGTCACAAGATGGAAATCAACATATTACATGTTGCAGAGTTTCCTCACCAACAAGAACCCCATTGTCTCCACCCTGGCTGTCACCAATGCACCTGTCCACCCTTTATCTCCAGAAGAATGGACTACATTGCAGGAGATATGCACCCTCTTGAAGCCATTTGAAGAGGTCACTGTTGAACTCAGTGCAGAAAGGTATGTAGTTCAACTGGTCAGCGGTAGTTTTCTATAGCATGCATGCAAATTAGCTGATACTAAATTATGAATATTTGATACATAAAAGATACTGTGTAATACATCATAGTATTTATTATTGTTGGTACAACTTTATAATTGTATCGTTATAATAACATTTATCTTTTTTCTCACTAGCTACGTGACTGCCTCCAAAGTAATACTGCTGGACAGGGGACTGCAGAGAGCCACAGCTGATTTCCAGAGGAGGGCAACAACACAGGCAGCAAAAGACATGGTCAACTCGCTTTCTTCTGGCATGTCAGCTAGATTCCATAGAATGGAATCCAACCACATCCTTGCGGATGCTGCTGCGCTTGACCCAAGATTCAAAAGGATGGCATTCATGGATGGCAGAACTGCAGATGAGGCTTTTCAAAGAGTATCAACTGCAGCAGAAGCAAGACCTACAATTAGCAGCAGCGAACCCATCCAGCAACCGGTCAAAGAGGAAGGAG
>NW_019196828.1:0-104 GCF_002260705.1 Seriola dumerili
TGAACTGCAAATACTAACACACTGACAATTATTTGTTACTCTCTTGATTAATTCCCAAATTCTCCAATTAACAATAGAATTATTTGATTGAAACATCAAAACGC
>NW_019196829.1:0-119 GCF_002260705.1 Seriola dumerili
CTTCTGGTCCCTGTATAACCAAAGTGAGAGTTGTTTCCATATTCTTGGAAAGAAGTCAAACACGTTTTCAGTCGGCGATGGCCTCTGCCACAGTCGTCCCTTGTCACCAATCTTGTTTG
>NW_019196830.1:0-108 GCF_002260705.1 Seriola dumerili
CTGAAGTCTGGACTCAGAAAGAAGCAGGATGAGGATGAGCAGGCGAGGAAGAAGGCAGAGGTTCGCATACTCAGAGAGCTGTATGGACAGAGGAAGTGCAGCCGCCTC
>NW_019196831.1:0-105 GCF_002260705.1 Seriola dumerili
AAGTGTTCACTTACTTTTTCCACAAGCACTGTGAATGAACGTCTAACATAGACATGAAAGATTATTATCGTTTGTGTGATATCAGCTAAGGAACACTTGGTTTGT
>NW_019196832.1:0-166 GCF_002260705.1 Seriola dumerili
CTTACGTTTAGTTATTCCTCTTCCTCCTTTAGCGCCAGCGGTTCATGTAGTTTATTTGCCATAATGGAGAGGAGGCTCAGTGAACTGGAAGTGCTCTTCCGGCGGCCGGTTGACTGCCTGTGACAATAGGCGTAGCCCTAACACCACGGCTCACACCACTGTTGTG
>NW_019196833.1:0-170 GCF_002260705.1 Seriola dumerili
CGTGCAGCAGTGTCATTTTTATCGTACTTTAGCTAACAACGTAGCTAACGTTTACACTGCACGTAGTTAACGTTGTAAACAAGGTAAACAAAACACAGCGACGTTTTCATGGATGTTAAATCAAGTGTTAGCTGTCTGTTTCTTTGACTGTCCAGCTAAAAATTTAACGA
>NW_019196834.1:0-242 GCF_002260705.1 Seriola dumerili
ACACACACACACGCACACACACTCTATCTGTCTGCAAACACAATATATTTCTTTTAGATACTAGAGCTTCTGTCCCTGTAACTTTTTAGTCAAAAAACTGTTTGTACATGGGGAAAAAATAAAAACCTGAAGTGTAATGACCTGTTACAGCATCAGTCTGTGTGATGTAGTTCACCTTGTGGTCAAGCAGTATGGGCTTGTCAAGTCAGTGCCGGCCCTGACCAATTTGGTGCTCTAGGCAA
>NW_019196835.1:0-200 GCF_002260705.1 Seriola dumerili
CTGAGACTCCATTCAAATGTATTCCAAATGTCAAAATTTTTGACTTTGCCCACTCACCAGCGATTCCCTCAACCCCAGTAGTAGCTACGTTCTCCTGTGGTGTATTTCTTCACACACTCAGGGTGCTGGGAGGCTTTCAAAAGCGAGAAGTCGAGAAAGCGAAGACTACCCTGACAACAAAAACCGCCTTATCTTAACGT
>NW_019196836.1:0-105 GCF_002260705.1 Seriola dumerili
AGGTGATGCCCGTCCCACCCTGACAGTGCTGCCCCCCTCTAGTGAGGAGCTGCTGCAGGAGAAAGTCACGCTCATGTGCCTGGCCAACAAGGGCTTCCCCTCAGA
>NW_019196837.1:0-101 GCF_002260705.1 Seriola dumerili
TGACATTTTTATGCCATACTATATTATGATATTTTTAGGCCATACTATACTATGACATTCTTTGACATTTTTATGCCATACTATATTATGATATTTTTAGG
>NW_019196838.1:0-122 GCF_002260705.1 Seriola dumerili
TTAAATGGCATTAATAAAAATGCCCTGGGCCTTGTGGATTGACAATATATGAGTAAAAAAAAATGACCCTCAGTTTTAAGAGTTGTAAACTCTAGGATGTGACGTGTCTGTGTTCATGGCGA
>NW_019196839.1:0-127 GCF_002260705.1 Seriola dumerili
CTCCTCCGACCAATCCCGTTACCAAGTTCGTGTAGACTGATTAGCATAGACAAGACACACTTTAAAATCCAGGTGAATATATTTTTACATCATGCAGAAAGTTAAACAAGAGCAGAACTGATGACAT
>NW_019196840.1:0-111 GCF_002260705.1 Seriola dumerili
TTTCTCAATGGATCAATCAATTGATCAGAGTATTGATTATAAATCTTTCACTGATCATCTTTATGTGAATTAAAATTAATGTCTGCAAATAAATTTCTTGTAAAACCTCCT
>NW_019196841.1:0-154 GCF_002260705.1 Seriola dumerili
CTGCCCAAACGTTGTTAATTTCCCTGGAAAATAAAGGTTTTCGATACCGGAAGAAAGGGAACGAGAAGGGGGTGTGGCTACCCGATCTGCGGACCTACCCGATTTGCTGAACGGCCGCCATCTTGTATGGTAACTCCACTTGGACAAACTTCAT
>NW_019196842.1:0-164 GCF_002260705.1 Seriola dumerili
CCAGCTGGATTTGGGAAATACAAACGGGACCAAGGCTTACTAAATATTTTCATGCAGGCTGTAGCCCACTATAAATGAAACATAGGCTTACGTATCTTTATTGTGCTAATCTAGTACGTATTCAATACCTTTTTTTAGTATAATCAACATACAGACAGAAACAC
>NW_019196843.1:0-149 GCF_002260705.1 Seriola dumerili
ATGATGTTTTCTTACAACTGAACCTGGAAATTCCTGTTTGACTTTGGTTCTCAATTAGAGGAAGAAGAAGAAGAAAATGTACAGGTTTTAAAAAAAAAGGCCAGAGAGGAATAATGAAAGGGTTTTACGGAGATGGACAGACTGAGTGG
>NW_019196844.1:0-110 GCF_002260705.1 Seriola dumerili
ACATGGACATGTCTCTGGAGGATAGAAACTAAGTCTGTCGTGTTTGTGTGTCTTCTTTTGTCTGTCATGTTGTAGGGCGAGGAGGGTCGTGCTGGACTGAAAGGGGAGAA
>NW_019196845.1:0-104 GCF_002260705.1 Seriola dumerili
TCCTGCTGTTTCCAGGTTGTTTTGGTCAATATCCTCATCAAAATCTAAAGATTTAATATCTTCATGTTCCTACTGTAGACATACATTTTTAAAAAACATGTCAC
>NW_019196846.1:0-129 GCF_002260705.1 Seriola dumerili
CCTCACAGTCTTGTGTTCAGCAGTACATTTATATAGAAACATGTTTATGTCCCGCTACAATGCTTGCAGATAGCAGACTGTGGTCTCCTCTTGCATGCCAGTGTATTGTCAAGTACTGATCTCTGTGAA
>NW_019196847.1:0-120 GCF_002260705.1 Seriola dumerili
TGGAAACCTTACATGATGCTGAATTACTGAAAAGATACGACTCAGTCACGAGGGAATAATGATCGTTGAGGAGTTTGTGAAGGATTAAATAACATCTCCTACCAACTGAAACAACCTGAT
>NW_019196848.1:0-114 GCF_002260705.1 Seriola dumerili
GGGTCAATATTGATGCTACATTGTAGTCACTAGTCCTAGTCTCAACTTCAAGTTCAACTCGTTGTGGGTGCTATAAGTACATGATTTATTTCCAGTGTTTAAAAGTCACCCTGA
>NW_019196849.1:0-127 GCF_002260705.1 Seriola dumerili
AAGATGGAAGGAAGAAAAAGAAAATGATCTCAAGAATGCCTAATGGGAAAGGCAAGAGAAAAAAAATTAGAAAAAGAAGAGCAGATGGAAAAAATATGAGAACAAAAAGTAAAAAACAAAAAGGGAA
>NW_019196850.1:0-108 GCF_002260705.1 Seriola dumerili
GCTGCTCATCACCAAACAGCAAACAGACAAAGTTAGCGATGAGCTAGCGCACCACCGAATATGAACATTGTAGAGAATTTAGCTGCTAAAGGGCTAAAGGGATATTTC
>NW_019196851.1:0-128 GCF_002260705.1 Seriola dumerili
TGATTCCTCCCTTTGAGGAAAGTGAGAAGATTAGAAAACAAACCCCCCCCCCCCAAAAAAAACAACTGAAACTAATTGTTCTATGTGGGACTTCCCGAGCACGAGAGAAACTCTTCTCAGGGTCCACT
>NW_019196852.1:0-142 GCF_002260705.1 Seriola dumerili
GGCAATTAAATACGGTCCTGAAACTGCAGCCTCCTAATCACTAGGTGGTGCTGGCACAAGAAACTGGGGTCCTAAAAATTTAATTGCAGTCCTGAAACTGCATTGCAGGAACATAGTATTGGAGTTGGAATTGACGCTTGTG
>NW_019196853.1:0-130 GCF_002260705.1 Seriola dumerili
AAAATGAACAATAAACTTTTCCACCTCAGCAAAGCATAAAAAATCTTTTGCAATATTCTAACTTTTCCACTGAGGTTTTTTATGCACAGATTGAAGAAATTTATTCTGAACAAGGTGAAAAATCCAGCTG
>NW_019196854.1:0-103 GCF_002260705.1 Seriola dumerili
AGATTCTTCAAAATAATACAATGTAAAAAAGTGAGAACTGTCTAAATGCACCGTATATCTAACTAATTGATCTGTCCAACAGCCATCTCTAGTATTCTTTCCC
>NW_019196855.1:0-136 GCF_002260705.1 Seriola dumerili
TTACTATACTATGACGTTTTTCGACATTTTTATAACATACTATACTATGATGTTTTTTGTAGCTTATTACACTATGACGTTTTTAGACATTTTTATACCATACTATATTATGACGTTTTTTGACATTTTATGCCAT
>NW_019196856.1:0-140 GCF_002260705.1 Seriola dumerili
CTCAATAAGAAAAAGATGACATGTCTGACCCTCACTTCCAAACACTGAGGAGGGAGGTGTTAACATCAGTTGACTGGATTTCTACCCGCTGAACAGGCCTCGCGTAACGTAAAGTTCGCCGAAAGGCTACGATGCAGTAA
>NW_019196857.1:0-114 GCF_002260705.1 Seriola dumerili
GTTTTTTTTAAAACATTGTGCAACGATAACTTAAATGAGTAAATGAGAAAAGACAAAAAAAAATATTATTTTTGGTTGAAAGTTTCGGGAACCCGTTCGCGTGAGGAGCACTTG
>NW_019196858.1:0-171 GCF_002260705.1 Seriola dumerili
CTTAAACTCTTGATAAGTTTTTTTATTTTTTATTTTTTAACCTACATTCTAGATTCTTTTAGACCAATTATTATATTATTTTATCACTAAATACCTATATTCCATTTATTATTTATTTTTTATGTCACACTTACGTATTATTATATTTATTAAAAAATTATTTATTTATTT
>NW_019196859.1:0-161 GCF_002260705.1 Seriola dumerili
AACCTTAGGCTAAAGTTAAAGGTAGCTAACATTCGTTAGCGAAATAGTAACTGCAGGCTAGTGTTATAAACTAGCTAACATTAGCCTTCATGTATAAATACTTGGCAATCTAATTGAAAAACTCTGAAGGGAGGAAAGTAAAGAGTATGAAACAAGCTAGA
>NW_019196860.1:0-128 GCF_002260705.1 Seriola dumerili
GTGACATTAGGCTATGATGTATGTGTATGTGTGTATGTGTAAAAGAATATTTTGATTTTAACTTTATCACCCATGATGATCTCATGTTCTTTGTATATGTAAATAAATAAAAAGTATTAAAAAAAAAA
>NW_019196861.1:0-129 GCF_002260705.1 Seriola dumerili
GATTGTGTTGTATTTTGCAGTTTGTTTATATTTTTTTAGTAGTTCGTCATTGGTACAATGTGTTTGAAGCGGCAGACAACAACATTGAATGCTCTCATGTTAGTGATTAGATGGAGTTTCATGTTAGTG
>NW_019196862.1:0-104 GCF_002260705.1 Seriola dumerili
TGAGAAGTTCAGCTTTGTTGATGCTGTAACCTCGTGTCTGAACACTTCAGATTATTCTCTCTGCTGCAGTCAGCAGATCCTGCAGGAGTCAGGTTCTCACCGTG
>NW_019196863.1:0-134 GCF_002260705.1 Seriola dumerili
AAAAACATAAACAAAATACAATAAAAAAGTTTTCTCATTTAATAAAATATCTGGAAAAATATTCAACGCACAAACGCATGAACTGGAAATACACGGCCGTTATGTATGTAAATACTTCAACCAGTGACACTTTC
>NW_019196864.1:0-111 GCF_002260705.1 Seriola dumerili
TCATGAAGTCTCAAAGCTGCTCAGAAGGTTTATTATAGTTTTAGTCATCTTAACTTGCAGACGTCTCCAAAAATAACTAAACATTCATTACAACAATATATTCTGCATGTC
>NW_019196865.1:0-122 GCF_002260705.1 Seriola dumerili
CAAGGGGGACTCTCCGTCTTTCACCACGTAGATCAAGCTATCAGTGTCCGTATAGAAAACGTTCTCTCCCAACCGTTCCATGTAACCGTACAGCTTGAGGCAGGCGTAGGCGGTAGTGAACG
>NW_019196866.1:0-136 GCF_002260705.1 Seriola dumerili
GAAGGCGCCCTTAAATGATTCCTTAAACGCCTCCTCAAACGCACCCTTAAATGTGTCTTCGAATACGTCCTGAAGGCGTCCTCAAATGCCTCCTCAATGCCGCCTCAAACGCCTTCTCAATTGCCTCCTCAAGTGC
>NW_019196867.1:0-117 GCF_002260705.1 Seriola dumerili
TATAATTAGTCTGGAGGCACACTTTAGACTCCATACTTGTTTTATTCTTCTTTTGTTTTTGTGCATGTTTTTGTGCATGTTTTATTTATTTCTATTTCATTTTTCATTTATTTCAGT
>NW_019196868.1:0-110 GCF_002260705.1 Seriola dumerili
GGATGTTATGCTGATTGCTGCAATGTTCCCAAAGACAAGGTTGTCCTTTACAACTCTGGACTGAATGTCCCTCAGTTTTATTTCATTGTCAGCAATCACAATGTTGACAA
>NW_019196869.1:0-677 GCF_002260705.1 Seriola dumerili
ACACACACACACACACACACACACACACACAGTTGTGTGTATGAGAAGCCAGGCAGATACACACTCGCTGCTGGTTGTGGAGGTTACATGCTGTGCATGCAGAGGCTGCTGCAGTGCAGTGCAGTGTGCAGGGGGAGGAGCATCAGTGTGCGTCTGCTGGAAGAGTCACTTCAGGAATTTGCATATTTGAAAAAAAACACATTCACTTCTGACTATTTTCATATTTCAGCTTCTTCTGTCTCGATGAAAATCGTCAAATGTCGATCAAATTTCTAAAGAGATTAATGAGCTTATTGATACATCCTGTATGTGACCTACCCGTTTTTAGTTTCAACCACCCAGTGTTCAACTTAATGCGTCCCTGACTCTCGTACTGGCAGCACATAAATTTAAAGTAGGTGTGTGGACAAAGTAAAGCGATCAGAGCTTGGTTGATATGACATGTAATATCTCGATACAGTCCAGCCATACATTATATTATTGTATTTCATGTTTAAGGTAAAAGCCTAATTTCCTGACCTTGACATTTGCTTTGCACATCTCTGTGGTACGTGTGTCAGGGTACGGTGCGTCTGGTGCACAGGTGTTAGGAGAGGTGTGAACAGGTGGAGGTTCATTCAAATGAGGCAGTGCAAAGTGAGTTGTTGGTGGAAACTGTGTCTTAGACTTTGTGCTGA
>NW_019196870.1:0-172 GCF_002260705.1 Seriola dumerili
GACTTTTATGAACCTCTATCAATCCAACAGAAGTGCCTGGTGAGAAAGAAAAAACCAGAACGTGGCTAAACCTATCACACTCCATACATAGACATATAGGCTGCTATAGCTTATAATGATAATAATAAAAAACCTAAATTGCTGCTCATGTCACTGTCAGATGGTGAGAGTT
>NW_019196871.1:0-184 GCF_002260705.1 Seriola dumerili
TCATTTACGTGTCACCAAGCCCCAGTTTGAATATGTATTGATGAAGCTGCAGGACAATGGTATTCAAAAACAACACTGTCAAGGTCTACCACCAGTTCCTGCAACAAAGAAGGTGCTGATGTTCCTGTGGTACATGGCCAACCAAAACAGCTTCCGTGAGATGTCTAATAAGTTTGATGCGTCA
>NW_019196872.1:0-434 GCF_002260705.1 Seriola dumerili
AATGTGTGTTGAGTATGCACTGACATACATATTTACCAGCAGGCTTTCCTGCCTCAGTGATGGACATCTTGATTTTCTGTAGGGCTTCTTTGACCCTGTTGATCCAGCACTTCCTCGGTCTGCTTCTGGGTCTAGATCTGGATTAGCTCAAGCAGCTGGTTGGTCAGTAGACATTCTCACCAGGTGTCCAAACCACAATTCTCTCGCTGGTCTATGTGATGCTGGATAAGTGTTGTTCTCACCATTATCAAATCCTGTCTTTCCTGACTCTTGGTTCTTTGGTTTTGATAGCTGCTCTTGCCTCCTAAAAACCAACTTCTTGTCCTCTCCTGATGATAAAAGATACAACAGGCCTTGCAAATCGGTGGAGATAAGAGTGCTCGTTTCACCTTTCAGGGCCAGCCCTATAAACGCAAATGACGCTGACTGACTGA
>NW_019196873.1:0-223 GCF_002260705.1 Seriola dumerili
AACAATTTTTTGGAATTTCTATGCCCTTCTATACCATGTAATTTTTTTAGGTTTTAAAACAGTATGACGTTTTTATCAGTTACTAAAGTATGTGTTAAGTTTTGGTAGGGAACATGGTACAATGGTTACTGCTGTTGCCCAAGGGTGGGAAGGTTGAGGGTTCAAATCCCGGGTGTCAGGTTGATGTTGGTCCACTTTACATGTTCTTCCAGTGCCTGCTTGG
>NW_019196874.1:0-169 GCF_002260705.1 Seriola dumerili
CCTTACTATACTATGATGTTTTTATGACTTTTTATGCCGGATTATAATATTAATTTTTATTCTTTACTATAATATGTCCTTTTCTTGATTTTTTTATGCCATATTATTTCATGACTTTTTGAGACTTTTGATGTCTTACTATACTATGACTTTTTATGCCTTACTATAC
>NW_019196875.1:0-171 GCF_002260705.1 Seriola dumerili
ACGGGTGAAATAACAGTGAAAGGAATGTTGAACTACGAAGATATTCGGAGTTATGAAATGGAAATCATAGCAACAGATAAAGGACCTAACAGCCTGTCTGGGCAGTGTAAAGTAAAAATTGTTGTAGCAGATATGAATGACAATCACCCAGAAATATCTATTAAATCATTT
>NW_019196876.1:0-147 GCF_002260705.1 Seriola dumerili
TGATACTAACAAACCAACTAACTATCCCCCTCTCGCTCTTGTTGGGGGATGGGGGATGGGCCCTGGTTCAGATTCTGGTGTAGGCGACAGATTTACTGGATTTTCACGGGAGAAAATGAAACTACAGGGACATCAGAGCCTCGCGCT
>NW_019196877.1:0-153 GCF_002260705.1 Seriola dumerili
ACCTTCAGGAAGAACATTGTGGCAGGAGTCATCAAAAGGTGCAACTCAACATCCATCCGGGCAGCATTGCAGGAGCTGAAAACTGAGACTCTTATCACCCTGGCCCAGCACAAAGGTGTGGAAAAACCAGACAAAGCTCTGTCTGTTGCCAAA
>NW_019196878.1:0-173 GCF_002260705.1 Seriola dumerili
TGTGTGTGTGTGTGTGTGTGTGTGTGTGTGTCCTGATTACTCAGCGGAAGCTTTGCCGTGTGTCCAG
Source organism: Seriola dumerili (assembly GCF_002260705.1). Taxonomy (NCBI): domain Eukaryota; kingdom Metazoa; phylum Chordata; class Actinopteri; order Carangiformes; family Carangidae; genus Seriola; species Seriola dumerili. The sequence continues at coordinate 68 of NW_019196878.1, forward strand.
GTGGGCACGTACCCGAGTAAACAAGCCTGATAACTCACTTTTCATCTGCCAGCACAATACTGTCGAACAGATCATCGGCCATCACTGTCTTCTTCTTCTTCCTCTT
>NW_019196879.1:0-113 GCF_002260705.1 Seriola dumerili
GAAGGACTGGCTGTAGTAAACAAACAGTAAACACTAATCAAAAGTCGTGATCCTGGTTGGTTCACAGAGCCGATCCTATATTTGTTAGAGTTATGAACACACATCCACAAGTA
>NW_019196880.1:0-132 GCF_002260705.1 Seriola dumerili
CATCCTGTTCCTAAAAAGAGTTTTATTTTGAAGGTTGTGACCGGAAATCCTACTCTTCATGCAGTCTGAAGGTATTGACTGTGGCATGAGACCGAGCCAGTCGTCCGGGGGAGCGCCAGGCAGTGAGTGTTG
>NW_019196881.1:0-179 GCF_002260705.1 Seriola dumerili
TGAAATGTACTTAATGAAAACCTCTCTAACTGTGTGTGTTTGGGCTCCTGTTAGCACTCAAGCCCTCTGCAGCAAATTAGATTAGGCTATATTAATTAAAAAAAAATTTAAGAAAGCGTGTTGTCATGTGTTAGTAGCCAACTGTTATTATTGTTATAATAATATTCATTATTATTATT
>NW_019196882.1:0-127 GCF_002260705.1 Seriola dumerili
CACACACACACACACACACACACACACACACCTCAGGGTTTTCCTCTGCTGCCATCTGCTGGAGAGAGAGAGAAGTGCAGGGATGCTCCACACACAAGGACGGATTATGAGACAATGGGCACGTGGG
>NW_019196883.1:0-229 GCF_002260705.1 Seriola dumerili
CTATGGTTGTTACAGAACTAGTGCTGGGCTTTTCTGTAGATATTGTAGTTGTAATCTCACCCTGTGGTTTTGTATGTGGTGTTGATGTAACCACTGGATTTGTAATTTCTTTAGCAGGTGTTGTGGGTTTTTTAGTCGTAAGGGCAGTGGGCTTTTCAGTGATTATTGTTGTTGACTTTCCTGTTATTGCTGTGGTTGTGGGTTTTTCTGTGATTGTTGTTGTTGTTGA
>NW_019196884.1:0-122 GCF_002260705.1 Seriola dumerili
CTATGACGTTTTTATGACCTTTTTATACCTTAGTATACTATGATGTTTTAATACCTTACTGTACTAGGATGTTTTTATGATGTTTTTATACCTAAGTATACTATGATGTTTTTATGCCTTAC
>NW_019196885.1:0-108 GCF_002260705.1 Seriola dumerili
TTTTTTTTTTTCTTTCATTTGTTCCCTCTTTTTATGTTTTTAAAAATATGTAAATAAAGAAAGTGAATCGTTCAATCTGCACTTTGTTTGAAAGCTTTATTATTCATG
>NW_019196886.1:0-121 GCF_002260705.1 Seriola dumerili
GGAGGCGGCACAGAGTCAGGGGCCACCGGAAGCGGCACGGAGGCAGAGACCATCGGAGGTGGCGCCCCGGCAGGAGTCAACAACACCAAGAGCCACGTGGGCTGAGTCAGGGCAAGAATCA
>NW_019196887.1:0-102 GCF_002260705.1 Seriola dumerili
GCTCAGTCCATCCCACTGCACCGTACCAGTTGATGGGGGGTGTTAGACGTGGTTGTTTCTGTATTTGGGATATTATGTGAATTCTGTGAAGATGCCTGTGAT
>NW_019196888.1:0-130 GCF_002260705.1 Seriola dumerili
TCAGGACATGCCCCACAGTTTCATTTGTTTATGGCAAAAGGTGGATTTATTGTTAAGTCAGATGACTAAAACTATGATGAGACTGATATACCAACAACCTTTCAGCATTACAAATTTGAATTTACTTTAG
>NW_019196889.1:0-108 GCF_002260705.1 Seriola dumerili
TAAAGGACTGACAGGAATTTAACTCTGAGCCTCCTGCAGAAAAAATCATTTTCTACATTTCCTCCTCTGTCTCTGGTTCAAGACTGTGGGGTTTTCCATCTATATCAT
>NW_019196890.1:0-159 GCF_002260705.1 Seriola dumerili
AGGAGACGCACAAAGAGTTGAAGTTGTTCATGTCCCACGTGAGAATAAATAATATCTTCCGTAAATCAGAAACTGAGCTCCATCAGGTCTGTTTTAAAATGTATTCGTAACTCATTAATAATAACGTGACTTTGCCAAAAGTATGTGGCCACATAACAT
>NW_019196891.1:0-108 GCF_002260705.1 Seriola dumerili
TGCTACATTAGCCTCCGCTAGCTTAACACGCCCAAATCTGAATGAATTGATGATGGTGAAGCTGCATTATGGGTAATGTAGGTGCCAGATTATGACAAGGAAGAGGAT
>NW_019196892.1:0-118 GCF_002260705.1 Seriola dumerili
GATGTCACATGACATGACTTAAATCTTGTTAATAGAGTTGTACTAATGACGGATGTTAACGACACTGATACCAACAGTGATGTCTTCACTCAGAGAAACTACCATGATCACTGCCCCC
>NW_019196893.1:0-192 GCF_002260705.1 Seriola dumerili
GCTTTGAAACATTACATTGTGTAATCTGTGTGCTTTGCTCTGTTATCTTTGTGAGGGCATCTGTAAGTAATTGGAGCTGCATCACTATAAGGAAGTAATAAATGTAACAGAGCCTGAGAAACAAGAATGGATGTTTATTGTGCGCGTCAACAGTTATCTCCCGTATTTAGCCCACTGCGGCTCATTGAACTT
>NW_019196894.1:0-442 GCF_002260705.1 Seriola dumerili
GAAAACAATACCAACCACGCTGTTGCGGCTGGTAATGGATACTGCATACTTCAGTCTGATTACCCTCATGAAACTGAGCTCCAGCACTGTCTTGTAGAGAACTTGGAGTAGACCATAATCTTCTTCTGAATAATGTGAGACACATTGGAACCTGCACACGTACTCAAACCTTTTCCAGTGCAAACCTTCATATCGCCATCATCATTGTTGTGTATTAATAAAAAAAAAAAAAAAAGGTCAACAGAGAATGTAAACATGATTACTTTGGATTTTTTCTTATGGAATGAATTTATGGCACAGCCACTGGTTTTGCGGCAGCGCTACAACAGTTACACACAACTGTAAGTCATTGCTAAGCGGTAGGCAGTGAGAGAGTTCACAGCATAGAGACCACAGTGGGAGATGCCACTGTAGGACACTAGAAAGAACAAAAAAAAAAAAA
>NW_019196895.1:0-153 GCF_002260705.1 Seriola dumerili
ATATTTTCATTCTTGAAAATGAACTGGAGTGTTTTCAATATTGGAACATATATGAACTTGTCATTAACTGGAACCTGCTCATAGTTTCCAGTTTTCTTATTCCTTCTGGAATCGTACCTTACTCCTAGGCGCAGTTCAACTGGCTGTACTATA
>NW_019196896.1:0-163 GCF_002260705.1 Seriola dumerili
CACAATCCAAAATAATTGAAAGGTGATTTGTCTTTTTGTTTTGTTTTTTCTTTTGCAAATTGAAGTTGATTCACATAAATGAAACTTTAAATTTGCAAATCAACAAAATCAAAAACAAAATATCCTTTCATAAATAAACTATACAAAAATATAATACAATGTC
>NW_019196897.1:0-126 GCF_002260705.1 Seriola dumerili
GGGGAACCGTGGGGTCCAGGTGAAGGGGCCGAGTCTGAGATTGGATGCATTTTTTTTAATTTGTGTATTCGGTGTGTTCAAGACAACGTGGGGTGTTGGGTTGCTCTTTAAAAGATGCTGGATTTG
>NW_019196898.1:0-456 GCF_002260705.1 Seriola dumerili
TTAACGTGCTCCCAGTGTTAAAATCTGCTGCTTTCCTCCATAGAAGCTGTCTTTGTTTCTGTAAACTTAGTATTTCTCACCTCATGTTACTTCTGTACAGAACACTTCAGGATAAGTTTTCCTGTCTNACACTTCAGGATAAGTTTTCCTGTCTATTTGAGTACCATCCATGAAGAATATGATGTATTTCATGCTTACATGTCCTAAAGTTATCAGTTACACCTGAGCATGCAATTGTGTTCAATAAAGCTGTTAAATCATTCTCAGCGCTTAAATCTGCTGTTTTTCTCCTTAGAAGCAGTCTCTGTGTCTGCAAACTGACAGCTTTCACATTAAGTGTGATTTCATCACAGAACACTTCAGGATTATTTTTCCTGTCTTTTTGAGTACCAGCCATGAGGAATATGAAGTATTTTAGCTTATATGTCCTAAAGTCATCAGTTACACCTGAGCATG
>NW_019196899.1:0-149 GCF_002260705.1 Seriola dumerili
AACTGGTTTTATCATGTCAACAAAATCAATTACCAACTCACGCATCAGACCCCTTGGCATTGGAATATAACTATCACACCTTTCTGACAAAAAATACATCTATTTTGACATAATCAATCTTATTCTAAAAGGTATGGCGCCCAAAATCC
>NW_019196900.1:0-759 GCF_002260705.1 Seriola dumerili
CCCCCCCCCCGGCAGCAGCCTCCCTCCACTGCTCCGGAGGCACAACTGTCGGAAGTTTGCCTTTGTGCTTGAGGCCGTCCAACTTCTGATCCTTCCTGCAGCTAACTCCAACTGCGTCAGCGCACCTGCACTTTCAATAAGCAAAGCAACACACTTAACCGGCTAAACTTTGCTGTGTTTTAACTTCACACCACCTGTGAGAAAGGAAGCGCCTGGAAGCCGAGGTGCAGGTGAGGTGGGACAAGCAAGCAGAAACCACCATAGATTACTGTGATAACTCTTTTTGTACAGGTTAATCTCTGGCTACCATCAGCTGAGACCAAGTCTGCAGGGTAGTGGCATGCACATCACTGTTAAACCAGCGGGCAGGTAAAATCATTTCTAAACAATATCAACAAATTCATTTCCACATATAGTAGACAGAAGTTCGCCAAAACTGAGCGGGGTTTAACCTGTGTTTATCCCCTCAGGAAGTGTTTGCTGACATACATATATAACTCACTGGGTTACTCAACCACTTTTTCTAACTCCCACACATGCTTAAGCTTTTAAACAGCAGTCCTGTTCATGCTTTTCCAGAGCATCTTGCGTTTCAGGGAGTGTACCATTTCCTGACAACCTGCCATCAGCTGCCTAAAGAGGAACTCAGCACACATCTGACAGAACCAATCAGCAAGAGCCGGCTCAGCAGCTACCGGGCTTCTCACTCGAAGGTGTTTACAGGAGCTGTTAAACACGTCCATATGTCGGTTTGTTAAG
>NW_019196901.1:0-547 GCF_002260705.1 Seriola dumerili
ATAGGTTTGTCAAATCTGGACTAGATTAACACAGATTAACACAAGATAAAGACTGTTTCAAACACAGTTTCAGAGATATGAAGGCCTAATTGTGTTTGTAAAAACACACAAAAAGTGCAATTTCTTCCGCTAACTAGGCCACATCCGATCAGGTCTAGCTCAAGAGCCATTATACCCACCAGACTTGTCAAATTTGCAAAACTTTTATGCAAAGTCCAGCCCAATCAGTTGAAGCATGTTGGGTTAAGAGGAGAGAAATGGGGGAGAGAGGAGAAAGGGGAGTGTGGGGGACAGGGGAGAGAGAAGAGAGAGAGACCAGGACCAGTTTAGTAGCTTACACATCAGCCACCTGACACCAGACAGTCAGGCAAGCAGCAGTTTGTACAGGATATGAACAAGTGAAAGTCATACATTCAAGTTTTACTTGAGTAATTGTAGAGTAAAAGTATCCATTATGTAGAATGGCCCCTTTCAAAATAATGTATAATTATATTTTTATTATTGGATTATATAGATTATATGATATTTTTTATATATATATATGTGT
>NW_019196902.1:0-109 GCF_002260705.1 Seriola dumerili
ACATCATACATTCACTTTGACACTGATTCTGAATCAGTTTAAACCAGAGTTTGGATTACCCTGTGCTGGGGGGTGGGGCTTCTGCACGGGAAGTAAACTTGTGGACAGT
>NW_019196903.1:0-100 GCF_002260705.1 Seriola dumerili
GAAATGACTGATGAGACTGCAACATAACTAAAAGTGAAGGGGTTTGAATACTTTTTGAATGCTCTGTATATGAGGAATAAAGATTCTGATAAAACATGAA
>NW_019196904.1:0-125 GCF_002260705.1 Seriola dumerili
GCTTTCAGGCCAAGCTGTCCAGAACTGGAATTTCTTAAGTTTGCTGCCTGTGTTAATTAGTGACAAAGTGCAAAATCCAGAAGATGATGTGTGGCAGTTAACTCTGCAGCTTAAAGATATTGTTG
>NW_019196905.1:0-183 GCF_002260705.1 Seriola dumerili
TCACTGCAGTGATTTCCTGACAAGGTACTGAGATTTATTTATTGTATTCTGAGGAGTCGTCATCAAATGGGAGCTACTTTGCCACCTGGTGGGTGTCTTGTTTTAGCTAAACCAACAAGACAATCTCCACCTCTAAATTTAAAGATACGGTATATAGATTTTATATCTTGTTTTCATATTCAT
>NW_019196906.1:0-121 GCF_002260705.1 Seriola dumerili
AAATTCTCCAGTTTAAACAGAAAGAAGCAGCATTCTTGCATGAATGAGTCGTGTTGTGGCTCAGTTATTTCTCCTTTCAGGGAAGTACAATCTTTGTTTCACAGTTTGAGCATGATATTTT
>NW_019196907.1:0-1296 GCF_002260705.1 Seriola dumerili
ATCTATTTCTCTTCAAAGTGGCTATTAGTACGTTTTCTCTGCCACTGAATGTGGGTCCTTGCTGGTTTCTTGGACTGTTTTGAATCAGTGAGTTGAACGTTAAATGTAAAACATGGTCATTGTGGTTTCTGTTTCTGTAGGAAGTGGGACTGTCACTTGTTTGTGGCCTTTATTATTCCAAAATAGAAAAATGGATATGGAAGTTTGAAGTGGTTGTGATTGGTTTTGGTGGAACTGTGAGAAACAGTTTAGAAAAGGACAGGCGCTTTTAAAAAACTACTTAGTTTGTGATAGATTGTATCACTGTCTATCACAGGCTAACTTCAACCAATCAGCTTCTGCATCACTCCCATATCTTATTTTTTTAACTACCCGTGGAAGTGAAGCACAAAATGACCAAAATTGAGACACAAACCAACCTCTTTCAATCTGGTTGTCTTGCTTTTATATAGGGTGTCATAATCTTGTTGTGTCACAATCTGTCCATTAACTTTATGGTGTAGATTCTTGGTTTAGCAACTGCAAACTTTTGAGTCTCTATACTTACTGATATTGCATGAAGAATGCTGAAAGGAACCTGCTTTAAATGGCCCTGGATGTTTTAACTACTACAGAAGCACTGTTATATTTTGACTGACATGATAGTATGTAGGTTCAATGACAAAATAAAGGTTGAAATATATCACGTGTGCTGGGGTTGTCAGGAGCTGAATATGTTTCTGTGGCCTCTCTAAGTATTATTAGATTCTGATGCTTGCTGTGGTTTTTCTGAGGGCGGGTCTTGCAAAAATGCTTCTTATGTAGGTCAAAGTCAGACAGGTTTAGTCTTTTGTGGGGATTTCATGACAGTCACAGTATTCAGCTTCATCATGGCTAGACAGCTGCTGTTTGTCATCCTCATTTGTAAGTTAAACCTCCTATCTTAGACATTTTCTCATCATTAATTTAGGTTCTTACACAAAAATACACATACACTTTTCCTTGCGAGCATCAAATTAATATGTAGTGTCAGCCCTTACGGAGCACTACCTGTATAAAATGTTGAATCATTTTTACAGTTGATTGACACAATTGCACGTTAGTTGGAGTTTTAATCTTTCAACATTTCATTAAAATTGTTGATGAGTTATAATTGCAGCTTCTCACTTGTTAATATATTGTTTTTCAAATAGATTCTTTTGATGAGATCAAACTACAAGGTCAGTTCCTGATCTTAATATTTGTTTTAATGTCCATCTGTAATGCTATTATACATACTTCATACATATTTATTAATCTCTACCTTTTCAGTCCTTC
>NW_019196908.1:0-1105 GCF_002260705.1 Seriola dumerili
AAAAAAACGTCATAGTATAGTAAGGCAAAAAAGTCACAGTATAGCAAGGCATAAAAATGAAAAAAAAGTCATAGTATAGTATGGCATAAAAATGAAAAAAAACGTCATAGTATAGTATGGCAAGAAAATAAAAAAAAGGTCATAGTACAGTAAGGCAAAAAAATGTCACAGTATAGTAAGGCATAAAAATGAAAAAAAACGTCATAGTATAGTAAGACAAAAAACGTCACAGTATAGTAAGGCAAAAAAAAGTCACAGTATAGTAAGGCATAAAAATGAAAAAAAACGTCATGGTATAGTAAGGCAAAAAAAGTCACAGTATAGTAAGGTAAAAAAGAGTCACAGTATAGTAAGGCATAAAAATAAAAATAAAACGTAGGAGTATAGTATAGCATAAAAATAAAAAAAAACGTCATAGTATAGTAAGGCATTACAAATGAAAAAAAACATCATAGTATAGTATGGCATAAAAATGAAAAAAAGGTCATAGTATAGTAAGGCAAAAAATAGTCACAGTATACTATGGCAGGAAAATGAAAAAGAACGTTATAGTAAAGTATGGCAAGAAAATAAAAAAAAGGTCATAGTACAGTAAGGCAAGAAAAAGTCACAGTATAGTAAGGCATAAAAATGAAAAAAAAAGTCACAGTATAGTAAGGCATTACAAATGAAAAAAAACATCATAGTATAGTATGGCATAAAAATGAAAAAAAGGTCATAGTATAGTAAGGCAAAAAATAGTCACAGTATACTATGGCAGGAAAATGAAAAAGAACGTCATAGTAAAGTATGGCAAGAAAATAAAAAAAAGGTCATAGTACAGTAAGGCAAGAAAAAGTCACAGTATAGTAAGGCATAAAAATGAAAAAAAAAGTCACAGTATAGTAAGGCATTACAAATGAAAAAAAACATCATAGTATAGTATGGCATAAAAATGAAAAAAAGGTCATAGTATAGTAAGGCAAAAAATAGTCACAGTATACTATGGCAGGAAAATGAAAAAGAACGTCATAGTAAAGTATGGCAAGAAAATAAAAAAAAGGTCATAGTACAGTAAGGCAAGAAAAAGTCACAGTATAGTAAGGCATAAAAATGAAAAAAAAAG
>NW_019196908.1:1247-1324 GCF_002260705.1 Seriola dumerili
GGCATAAAAATGAAAAAAAAACGTCATATTATAGTAAGAGCAAAAAAAGTCACAGTATAGTAAGGCATAAAAATGAA
>NW_019196909.1:0-108 GCF_002260705.1 Seriola dumerili
AAACTAAAAAGAAGAGTACAGGGAAACTAAAGCTTCACCTTTTAGGCCCATTTCATTTTTATGAAAACGCTTTATTATAAGATATGAAGATATGAAAACACACACACA
>NW_019196910.1:0-130 GCF_002260705.1 Seriola dumerili
AAGCATTGTTTCCTGGGAGACTCAGAGAGAATTCAAGGCTCTTTTTGGGCATGGTTGCCCCTAGTGAGGTAAGGCTATTAGGAGATTCACAGCAGCAACGGTAAAGAAAGGCAGCAAAACAGCTTAATGT
>NW_019196911.1:0-103 GCF_002260705.1 Seriola dumerili
AAATTCTGTCAGTGCTGGTTTGGTAAGAGAGGAGTTCACCAGTCAAAAAGATCCTCAAGATTCAAAAAACAAACACCACCAGGATGAGTTACCAAGAGTAAAA
>NW_019196912.1:0-203 GCF_002260705.1 Seriola dumerili
TTTTTTTTTTTTTTTAACCAATAACCAATAATATAAATTGATTTGAAAATGTGCTGCTTTGGCTCTGATGCAGCGGCCTGTGTATGGTCTGTAGTCACCACAGACTGTGGTCTGGAGCAATGTCCGGCTGATTGGTTACACGTCACGAGTAATAGCCTATCCGGTTGAAGGCTGCGGTGTACGTAGACGGTGACAGACTAGAG
>NW_019196913.1:0-109 GCF_002260705.1 Seriola dumerili
ACATTCATGCCAACAAGTTATCTTAAAAACTATTGTGTCCAAACTATTAAACTAATAAAATGACAAAACAAAACAAATAAAAACACATTTATTATAAGTGTTACTTAAT
>NW_019196914.1:0-123 GCF_002260705.1 Seriola dumerili
TAATAATAAAATTATCTTAAATACTAAACTGCAGCTCTCAGACAACTTTATTTATCCCCCATGAGCAATTCATTTGTAACAACACAGTCTCAACAGACAACCAACCAGATATAGTTAAAATGT
>NW_019196915.1:0-207 GCF_002260705.1 Seriola dumerili
TGTTGAAGGTGCAGCTGTGGCTGGGGCTTCAGTTGGTGCAACCACAACTAAAAATAACAAACATCAAATAAGTGTTGTCCTTTAATACATTCTTGTCATCATATATTCAGTATTACAATAATAATGTAGAAAATTTGATATTAGTAACAATATAATGTCTTACCTTCTGCAACAATGGATGATGTGTTGACACTGAGGGAAAAATTA
>NW_019196916.1:0-103 GCF_002260705.1 Seriola dumerili
CATTCTCAGGGCTTAAATCTGCTGCTTTTCCCGTTAGAAACTGTCATTGTGACTGCAAACTGAATGCTTTCATATTAGGTGTGATGTCATCACAGAACACTTG
>NW_019196917.1:0-145 GCF_002260705.1 Seriola dumerili
CCATAGTTACGTTTTGTTGTTAGGCGACATCTAGTGTCCGTAGTACTTATGACAGCAGCAAAGGAACGTCCATTTGAAATTAGCAGTTTATTTTGCTACTTTCACGTTGTTTCTTTTATTCACGACCATTCGACAAAGTTAAGCA
>NW_019196918.1:0-137 GCF_002260705.1 Seriola dumerili
TTAGGCACTATCCACTTGTATTCATTACGTTAAAAGATCATTTTCAATGTTTTAATTTGAATTGTAACATTTTATGTTGTATATGTATTTTATGTATTCGTCTTACCATTAGACTCTATAGAAGTCGATTACAAATG
>NW_019196919.1:0-134 GCF_002260705.1 Seriola dumerili
GGCAAAATGTTCGGAACAATGTAAACAAAAAATGAAAATAATAAGATTAGAATAAATTTAATTCTATGGCAGAGCTGTTGCATTGGATTGCATTGGATTGCATGTGTTCCTAATGTTCCTAAGTGTGAGAGAAT
>NW_019196920.1:0-302 GCF_002260705.1 Seriola dumerili
GCTTTACTATACTATGATGTTTTTTTGACTTTTTATGCCCTTACTCATATTTCATATTTTTTTATCTTGACATTCTTAATTGACATAAAAATTTACACATAAAACATTTTACATGCAAAATCTGCTACTTAAGTGTTAACTGTAACAGTTCAAATTTGGAGGAGTTCATTCTCCTTTGACATGAAGTGGAGGATTAGTATAAAAAGCATAACTTCAAGTAATGTAAAAGTCCATTAGAAAACAAAGTAGATGTACTTGTGTTACTTTCCATCACTGTTCATAGGTCAAAGGTCAAAATTACA
>NW_019196921.1:0-102 GCF_002260705.1 Seriola dumerili
ACCAGCAGGTTCAGAACCACAGTGAGCACAGTGGTGCAGGACATCAGACTGTAAATCAGTGTGGTTTCCAAGTGAGAAAGTATCATCTTCCTGCAGGAGGTG
>NW_019196922.1:0-113 GCF_002260705.1 Seriola dumerili
CAAACTTATGAACTGTAGGAAAAAGTTTATCAAAGCAGATGTTAGAAGTATGTAGATAAATGTACCGTCGACACACTGAGCTTATTTTGTCTTTTTGGATTTTTTTAAGTAAG
>NW_019196923.1:0-144 GCF_002260705.1 Seriola dumerili
AAAGTTCATCAACCAGAACGTCACTACCAACAAAATTAAGTTTCCCATTTACATTTAAATACTGTCTCAGTATTTCACTTAAATACAGTCTTAATAGTAAAGTGCAATATCCTCAATATCTTATCCAAGAAAACTATCTAACTA
>NW_019196924.1:0-149 GCF_002260705.1 Seriola dumerili
ATACTTTTCATTGTCAAACTGCTTGGCATTAGAGATTGATGTGAGGGTGGCCAGGCATTCCATAGACTGAAGTCGAAAATGTTTTTTTTAAAGCATTCAAGAGAAGGATGATGTGAGGATGCTGCAGCCTGCAGGTTAGACAGCAGAAC
>NW_019196925.1:0-112 GCF_002260705.1 Seriola dumerili
GTCTTTATTGCATACATAAGTCAGACATACATCATGTTACTTACAGTCTATTTAACAAGGATATCAGACATATCAAACACACAAACATAAAAATAACATTATTGACTGTAAT
>NW_019196926.1:0-118 GCF_002260705.1 Seriola dumerili
CCCCCCCCCCCCCCACACACACACACACACACACAAATTACACCAAGTATCAGTGCCACTGTCTGCTATTCTTTCCCACTACGAGGTCAACCGCCCCCCCCCCCCCCCCCCCCCCCCC
>NW_019196927.1:0-137 GCF_002260705.1 Seriola dumerili
ATATCATCATCATTGCAATTTACTGTAACTCTTTTTTTTAAAAAAATTTAAAACTTTTTTTTTATGTAATAGACATTCATTTCCAACACATTTTTCAACATCATAACATTTTCTTGATTTCAGTCATAGCATGCCCC
>NW_019196928.1:0-389 GCF_002260705.1 Seriola dumerili
TTTTGACATTTTATGCCTCACTATACTATGATGTTTTTTAACATTTTTATGCCTCACTATACTATGATGTAGTAAAGGGCCATCCGATGCGGGATTCGAACCGGGGCCGAATGCAGCGAGGACTGTAGCCTCTATACATGGGGCGCCTGCTTAGACCACTGCGCCACTCGACGCCCTCTTTTTTAACATTTTATGCCATAATATACAATGACGTTTTTTTAACATTTTTATGCCTTTTATACCATTTTTGTGCCTTACTATACTATGATTTTTTTTGATGTTTTTATACCTTATTATAATAAGACATTGTTTGACATTATCATGCCTTACTATATGACAACATTTTATGCCTTACTATACTATGATGTTTTTTGACATTTTTATGCCTT
>NW_019196928.1:799-1166 GCF_002260705.1 Seriola dumerili
CTTACTATACTATGACGTTTTTTGACAATTAATGCTATACTATACTATGACCTTTTTAATTGACATTTTTACATCTGATTATACTTTGACTGTTATTGATATTTTTATGCCTTACTATACTATGACGTTTATTGAACTTTTTATGCCTTACTATCCTATGATGTTTTTTTTACGTTTTTATGCCTCACTATGACTATGACATTTTATGCCTTACTATACTATGACTTTTTATGACATTTTATGCTTCACTATACTTTGATGTTTTTGATGTTTTTATGCCTTATTATACTATGATGTTTTTATGCTTCACTATACTATGACGTTTTTCTGACATTTTATGCCTTATTATACTATGATGGTTTTATGC
>NW_019196929.1:0-179 GCF_002260705.1 Seriola dumerili
CAGCACCGCAGCCTGTGCGCTTTCTGGTTGCCTAGCAACGATAAACTGCGCTGTGCTGTCAATCAGCTGCGGCTCGCGCCGTAGCTGCTATTTATCGTTATTAACTGCCCAGTTAGACAACAACAAATTAACAAAACTGCTGGGACCTAATGACAAAATATACAAAATATAAACCACAA
>NW_019196930.1:0-111 GCF_002260705.1 Seriola dumerili
AAAAAGACTTCTGTGTTGGTTTGTACAGTCAACAACCGATCGACTAGCGTGCATCGTTCGTACCTAGAACATAGTTTTACCGGAGCCGGTGATGCGAGGGAATAAATGATA
>NW_019196931.1:0-355 GCF_002260705.1 Seriola dumerili
AGTGTTTTTTCTAATATAACATGTTTACAACAGAGAGTAGACATTATTGATGTTATAATTAGTAGTATTAAGCTATTTTATAATAAATGAATATTAAACATGTGACATATTCTCTGTGCTGAGAAACACATGAACACGTCAGTCAGATGTTAATTTTCTATAATAACTAATTAAACAACAAAAGGTTTTCAGCTCTAAATGAACAATATCTCAGCTGATCTTGGTTTTAAAGACACAGTCGTCACGTGACCGGTCTTTGTTTTCACGTTGTGACCTTTCGACTGTGATGCTGTGGTGTCACTATGATTAGAGCTGCTGCCCATGACTGTAACCCCCCCCCCCCCCCCCCACACCC
>NW_019196932.1:0-106 GCF_002260705.1 Seriola dumerili
ACACAAAGACTAGACTAAAACTAAAATTAAAACAGGCCATCAAAAACAACACTAGTCACTCACAGACTCCATACCTTGCTTAATGCAGCTCAACTCCCGTGCCTTT
>NW_019196933.1:0-102 GCF_002260705.1 Seriola dumerili
CTACTGTGAGCACAGAGAATATTAGAACAGCACACAGATGAAGGGCCTAAACTGGCTGACACTAGGCAGAATACTAATATGATCTGATGACGTACAAAACTC
>NW_019196934.1:0-162 GCF_002260705.1 Seriola dumerili
CTGCGTAGAGGGACGGTAAGTTTATTTTTAAATCTTTTACATCTTATACTTTTATTTTGGGCGGATTTGATTCCAGCAGCAGTTCATACGGGTCAATCAAGCTCTGTGAAATAACACAATTATGTTGCTGCTGGAGAATTATGAGTCTCTATTAGAGTTTAG
>NW_019196935.1:0-137 GCF_002260705.1 Seriola dumerili
TGCAGTAAGCCATATTGGTTTATTACACAATATAGGCTACCTTTTCAGAATATTGATTATTAGTGAGACATGTGAAGACCTAATTCTTTCCCTTTTTTGAAATTATATATCATTGCATAGGTATGTGACACCATTAT
>NW_019196936.1:0-153 GCF_002260705.1 Seriola dumerili
GATGGTAATTACAAGGTCTGTTTAAACAGACAATATACCGGGGCTAATATTTCACATTCTGTTTTGTTGTAATTTTTTCCTCAATTTTGAGGGTATTAATAAAAGATGATTGGTACAACTGTTGACCCTATTATTGGCTAGGCAGTTCATATA
>NW_019196937.1:0-177 GCF_002260705.1 Seriola dumerili
GATTTAAGACAGCCCCAATCAGCTGCTCCTATCCAGACTCTTAGGTCATGCACATTCACTGCTGTGTTCATCTTCCTGTCTCACTTCCTGCTTTTGGTTTTTTTCCCCTCCTTGCCAAATGGTGTAAGTTTTCATTAGTTTGCGTTATTAAAGCCACGTCACTGCACCAGCAATGTT
>NW_019196938.1:0-1267 GCF_002260705.1 Seriola dumerili
CTCAGGACCAGGTCACACCAGCTGTTTCTACATCTGTTCAGAATCTCAAGCTGACATGTCAGACTGGATGGTTGGTGATTCACCTGTCAGAGGACAGGGGAGGAGATTGCATATGGGAATTTAAAAAAGCTCTGGGTTTGTACAACTAAGATCCCTTTGTTTGAGACCTTGCTGCCACACCAGTAAGTTGCTGGAGACTAATGTTCTTTGTTTGACATTATTTGTTGTTTCATTTGGAACCAGAAGTCGTAAAGTTGTATCTTGTATTTAATTATGTTCTTTGTTAACAGGATGAGGAGAACCCTGGTGAATGTTTGAGAGATTCCTTTTTTTCCTTTGGATGCATTAATAGTAAGATGTTTTAGTTACTCTTTCTTTATTATTTATATCAGTTATTTGCTTTTTGTTTGTTGTACAGCAGAAATCATCCATCCGTCAATATGACCATCATTTCCTGAATGAATAAATGGTTAAACGGATCTTGGATCCACGTGTTTTATGTGCATAACAGTCAGAAGCTCTATGGTCCAGTCAGGTTAAACAACATGGGCTCTTTACAGTCTTATTACAACATCTGGTACTGGGTCTTTGTGGCAAATTTATGACATTTAAACAATTATTTGTTTAAAACACAACCAGGAAGCAGCTCACCATGTATATACACGTGGATCTGAGCAGCAATCTGATGTCTGATTTCCTCCTGTGTGGATACACAGCTATAGTTGTCGGTCTTGGTCACAGTAGTTTGGAGGATAATGTCGTAGCTGCCTCCTCTTTCAGAGACCTGTGGTTCTTCAGCAGTGATGATGTTTCCATCACTGTCCTGCCACTGGACATCAGGTTTGGGTGAAGCACCATGAACCTCACACTGCAGAAGTGCCCAGTCCTTTGTGACTTTAAGTGATGTGACAGACGGCTTTGGTGTCGTACCTGTGAAGATAGTGTAAACAATATATATATAATACATATTATAAGACAAATACACAATGAGAAGTGTAACAGAGGATTTTTTTCCTTCATTCCTTCTCTACTTGTACATGTGGATTTGAACAGTGAAATAACACATCAACCTTAATGACAATGTTTGATGGAATCAAACAATTTTCAACACAAGTTTGGTCACTTATCACCACTGGAAACACTCTCATTACAATGACACGGTTACAGTTAAGAACAGTATTCTATAAAACAAAGCAACTTTAGTATTATTGAATATAAAACATGGGAACAAAGTATGAGCTGCTCTTCTGTTCTCAGGGCTTCACTG
>NW_019196939.1:0-123 GCF_002260705.1 Seriola dumerili
ACAGTGGGGAGAGAAGACACCAAGGAGGAAGAGTAAAGATCTAAAATTCTAAAATTACATTTTTATTATTCCACAATAATCTACTCTAAACTTTATACATTTTCATTTACCTTTGTTCCTGAG
>NW_019196940.1:0-656 GCF_002260705.1 Seriola dumerili
CTGGTTTAAGCAAAGAGCATCCAGACAAATGTTTTATTAACAGCTCAGATGTTGAACAGAGGGAAACAGACGGTATCAGGTTGGTGTCAGCAGATACCAACATTTCTTTCTGTCATTCTTTTACCTTTTTAATTCAATTTCAAGTAATTCATTAATTAACTGTGCAAATCGTGTGCACACCATACACTCAGTTTATTAGGAACACCGAGCTGAAACTAAAGCAGTCTGACTCCACAGTGCTGCAGTAAATCCTCCTTCATGAAGGCTCTAATGTTCAGTTTCTATTGACACTGTTTTAGAGTTGAACTGTTTCACATTCTACAGAGAAGAGTTTCTGTTATTAACCTACTGTCACTGATATAAACAGGGAGGACAAAATAACTAAACACTTCAGCAGCAACACAAACTGCAGCCTCCACAATAATCATGAAACAGATTCAACACAAACTGAACATTAAACCTTCATGGAGGAGGGTTTGTTGCAGGACTGTTGTATTAGACTGACTGAGTGTAGGATGATTTGATGTCATTGTTTTATCAGATTATTTTACTGAAGGTTCAACAGCAGCAAATTATAACAATTGAAAGCAGCTGTTCATAGTAACTCCACTAGTAAATATATATGATGTCATAAAAACAATTAAATTCATCATGTA
>NW_019196941.1:0-133 GCF_002260705.1 Seriola dumerili
TATTGTCTTTCAAGGCCTTCACTAGTTACAAGGCGTTGCTGTTCTAAAGGGTGAGATCACACAGTAGCAACGTGATAGATGCACAATTATATGCTGTTCAAATGTTCATCCCATGATGTAGAAGTAGAACAGG
>NW_019196942.1:0-126 GCF_002260705.1 Seriola dumerili
CAGGTGTACCTAATAAAGTGCTTTTTATAGTACTTACAAGTGACTTTGCCTTTTGTTCTCCTGTTCTCAAGGTCAGTCTGCAGTGTGATGATCTTCCCTATTTGTGCAAGTGCAAATGTCTCAGTT
>NW_019196943.1:0-133 GCF_002260705.1 Seriola dumerili
CTTGATATTGTTTTTGGTCCTATAATCTCAAATGTCCTGACAGACTGACTAACTGATCATTATTACACCATTGTTCAGCCGAATGCAAAGACTCTGAGTTGGAGTTTCCCCATTGGCCGATGCTCTTTCAAAA
>NW_019196944.1:0-168 GCF_002260705.1 Seriola dumerili
ATTGGAGCTGGAATTACGGCAGCTGCTGGCACCAGACTTGCCATCCAATTGATCCTCATTAAAGGATATTAAGTGTACTCATTCCAATTACAGGGCATCAAAAGAGTGCTCTTGTCACAAGGTGACAGAGAGGACTTACTGGGTGCACCAAGATGGCTGCCTCCAGCT
>NW_019196945.1:0-154 GCF_002260705.1 Seriola dumerili
GCGCAGCTCGTTGTTTTTGATATGCAACCTGCAGTTTTTACTGTTTTCTTTCAGCATCGAGCAACTCTGTAAGTGAGGCAGCTGTAAAAACCCACCGTACAACAAGCTGGTGAATGTTTAGCTGGAGTTGGTGGAAACATAAACCGAAGCTAAC
>NW_019196946.1:0-138 GCF_002260705.1 Seriola dumerili
AACCAGGAGACAAAGGATAAAGTTTCAGCAGCAATTATTCTAATTCTTTGCAAGAAGCCAATTTTTCCTGTTTTAATAAATCTTTTTGTTGAGAGCAACACATGTAAAAGTTAATTCATGTAGTTCAGTGCGGGTTCT
>NW_019196947.1:0-113 GCF_002260705.1 Seriola dumerili
ATAAGAAACAGAAGATTTTTGAAAGATGAAAAAAAAAAAAGTTATGTCAGGATAACAGTACCTTACATATATATATATATATATAAAATAAGAACAGCTTTGGTTATTTCTGT
>NW_019196948.1:0-145 GCF_002260705.1 Seriola dumerili
TTTCATCGTTGAGATTTGGTGTGAAGCCATTCCCATCCCCATTTTGATTTCTTATCATTACCACAGAGTTAGAAGAGTCAGTTTGATAGTTGAGTAAAGTAGAGTAGAGACAACTGACAACAGATGCACCTCAGCTTTTCTGTCA
>NW_019196949.1:0-136 GCF_002260705.1 Seriola dumerili
CAAAATAAAACAGGAAGTGACAAAAGTCCAAACAAACTCGAACAAAAAGTGTCTGCCATGGCAAACCATGACAATAGTATGACATAAGAAGTCCACAAACCTCATAGTATAGTATGGGTTAAAAATGTAAAAAAAA
>NW_019196950.1:0-297 GCF_002260705.1 Seriola dumerili
TATATATATATAAATGTGAGTACTTATAGTATAATTATGTATGTAAATATGGTGTGGAGATAAACATTATGATCAGTAATAACTAAACTGTTACTCACTCCAATGCTTGATGTATGCAATGTGTTCTGGGTTGGGGTGAGGAAACTGATATAAAAAAGTTACTTAAGCGATATCACACGAGAGGGAGTGATGTTCTGAATATCAGCACGATTTATAACAGTTCTGGGAGCGCCATATTAGTTAAAGAAGCAACAACAGATTATGATTTTTTGTTTATTTCATCATTTATTTGGCAAC
>NW_019196951.1:0-145 GCF_002260705.1 Seriola dumerili
CTGTGTTCATGGGGATCTTCTGTTCCTACCATTTTTATAACATTTTATTCACTGGTTCAATTGAAAGGCTACAACCGGTTTACTGATTGCATATGTATGGAGGTTCTGCTTTTAATTGTTAAGGTATCATTAGTGTTTGTGAGGA
>NW_019196952.1:0-158 GCF_002260705.1 Seriola dumerili
TTCCTCTATTTATTTGTAGGATAGAATCATTTTAAAAATGTACTTTTGAATTATGCTATTTTAAAAACTCTTAAAAGAGAGAAAAGATAAATAAAGATAAATAAAATCCATCATTAAAGGTTTCAATTAACAATATATCAATTAAATCAAACTGCATT
>NW_019196953.1:0-189 GCF_002260705.1 Seriola dumerili
GTCTATATGCTATATTGAAGTGATTGGCTCTCGTGATTGAAAAAAGAAAAAAAGATGGACAGATAGGTGATGATAGTAAACGGGTATGGCTTGGTAAGTGGGACTAGGAATAGTAAACAATGTTGGAGATGGTAAATTGCAAGAAATAGGTACTAGAGATGGTACAGGGATTGGGAAATTAAATTGATG
>NW_019196954.1:0-195 GCF_002260705.1 Seriola dumerili
CTAAGTCATCACTGGTATCATCAACTCTGCATCCACCGTCATCATTGCTGGTTGGCAAAGTCAGGTCGCTATTGTCGTTGATCACTGGGTTGTCGTCGATCACTGGGTTGTCGTCGCTATCAGACTGGAGGAGCTCATTGATGTCTGCTTTCCTCATTCTCCATTTTCGTAAGTAAGCCATCTGTAACCCACACC
>NW_019196955.1:0-118 GCF_002260705.1 Seriola dumerili
TCAACAACCGAGCAACTAGCGTGCATCGCTCGTACCTTCAACACAGTTTTACTGGAGTCGTGATGCGAGGGAATAAACTATAGTGGCTGCAAGGCGGACTCAGAAGGCGGAACACACA
>NW_019196956.1:0-466 GCF_002260705.1 Seriola dumerili
ACACACACACACACACTACACGTTATATACACCCTCAGCATCAAGTGTTGATGTGACAGAGTTCAGTCTGCTCATTAATTACAAAACCCTGTTCAACCTGTTTCACCACATGACACTTCCAGTCTCTGTGTTGTGTAGAAGACCATGTTGAAGTAACAGCTGCCAGTTGACTGGTTGACTCCAACGCAGAGACTCAAACAGCTCTGATGTCCATTCACTGACTTTTTTATTGCTGACAAACACTTAAGGATCTGGAGGATAAAAGCCAGGTCTCAATAAAACTTGAGTCTAAAAGAAAACCACCGTCAAAGGAAACTTCAGATACTGAAGAGAGAACTGTAAATAAATGAATCATATGGACAACGGTCTAACTGGAATCAGGATCAAATATTTATTTTACAAATTATATAGACACCACTGATACAGATGAACTGATACACATAGAAATCAATAGTTTCTTTCTCTC
>NW_019196957.1:0-398 GCF_002260705.1 Seriola dumerili
TACTTCTGGACATCGACGGCTGCTCCATCTCCCCATCCCTAGAAGTCTGCAACCTGGGTGTCACCCTGGACTCTCTCATTCCAGGCACTTGTCAAGTCCATCCCCAAATCTGCTTTCTTCCACCTCAAAAACATCTTTCGACTCCGGCCATCATTCTCTGACTCTGTAGCAGAGACCCTCATCCACATCTTCATCACCACCCGTCTGGATTACTGCAATGGAGTCCTGCATCCAGTACAAAATCATCTCCGTGCCCTACAAATCCATGGTCTCAACCCCCAGGACTGACCTCCTCCACCCCTATACCCCGTCCCGGAACCTGCAGTCCTCGGACACTGGTCTGCTTTCCACCCCCTAAATAGCCTGCGATCTTTCGGTGACAGAGCATTCAGTGTGGC
>NW_019196958.1:0-258 GCF_002260705.1 Seriola dumerili
CATAGTATAGTAAGGCATAAAAAATCATAAAAATGTCAAAGTATAATAAGGCACAAAATATCATAATATAGTAAGGCATAAAATCGTCACAGTATAATATGTCACATATATCATTGTAGATTAAGGGATATGTGGATGTTGTTGGAATGAGGGGGTACATACAAACTCTACACAATTATAGCCATTACTGAGATTCGAACATACGACCTCTTCATTGAGAGGCAGCAGTTCTAACCATTACACCATCATACCAAGCAC
>NW_019196959.1:0-168 GCF_002260705.1 Seriola dumerili
ACTACAGTTTACAGGGAAGTCCTTTGGATAAAGGTGCTTCTTAATCTGCTGAAGACACTATTTTTCTATTATAAAACCATTTATTTGTAATCTGTGACTTCAGGCACAGTAACTTTATAATAGTACAATACAATACAACCCTTTAGTTGTATTAAAACTATACATTTT
>NW_019196960.1:0-124 GCF_002260705.1 Seriola dumerili
ATCTGTCAAGATAATCGCACCATGATTTTTTTTTTTTTTTTTGCAAATTGTTCACCTGTATGGTGCGTTTAATGTCAAAAACAACATTTATTGTATCAAAGCAAAATTACATTACAGTTGGTGT
>NW_019196961.1:0-105 GCF_002260705.1 Seriola dumerili
TTTTTAAACTTTTTATACCTTACTATACTATGACGTTTTTTTAAACTTCCATGTCCTACTATACTATGTTGTTTTTATTACCTTTTAGGACTTACTATACTATGA
>NW_019196962.1:0-200 GCF_002260705.1 Seriola dumerili
CTGTTATGAACATGTGATGCAGATAAAACAGTTAAAGTTCATGTCAGACGGTTTCTGCTGCAGAGAGGAGAGAAAGAGAAGTAGTTGATGTCTGATGAGTCGGAACGACTGAAATCTTTTATAATCATGGAAATAATTAAGTGTGTGGTTAATTGTTCACGAGACATCAGAGGTTTAGTTTTTATTTCCAGTTGTGGTCA
>NW_019196963.1:0-101 GCF_002260705.1 Seriola dumerili
CACAGCGCAATGCTAAATGCTACAAGCTTCCGTGGGTCATACACCGGCGACACGATCGCAGCAGAAGCTTGAAAAGTCTGCTTGAGCAGGTCACTGACACT
>NW_019196964.1:0-107 GCF_002260705.1 Seriola dumerili
CCACCACGGGCAGGCTGTTCCATGAAAAGTCACAGTTTTAACTACAGTGCAATCAAATTGTTGATCATGATTGGATCAACCTACTATGAGCAGTATATCAAAATGTA
>NW_019196965.1:0-134 GCF_002260705.1 Seriola dumerili
GTTTCTTTTTTCGCTAATTGTTCTACTGTTTTGCCAGAACCAGACAGCACCTCTGGTCTATTTCCCTGGCTTGCTAATGATAAAAAAAAAAAACGAAGTTAGTTTGATTTAGATTATGGACCGATCACAACCGT
>NW_019196966.1:0-127 GCF_002260705.1 Seriola dumerili
TAATATGATTTTTTAAAATAAATAATAAATAGATCTCCACCTGAGCAGCCAGTGACCCGCAGAATCACTTCCTCTTAACTGTTTTGCCTAGAAAATAAAAGCGCGAAAGTCCATTTTTTTTTGTTTT
>NW_019196967.1:0-122 GCF_002260705.1 Seriola dumerili
TCTTGCTATGGTTGTGGGGACAAATTTGGGTTTGAAACCGTTAGTGTGAGGTTATTTTGTCGTGACTCCTTCAAAAGGCTTTTTGAGGTCAGTGTCAGGATAAGTCTCTATGACATGAATGA
>NW_019196968.1:0-135 GCF_002260705.1 Seriola dumerili
CATTTGTAACTATCACTTTTCTTTAGGGGGCACAGTAGTGTAGCTAATGATCAGATAATCATGAAGTAATGAGGAACTACGATGTGTCACTTTACTTGGAGGTGCAGAGAGAGAGCGTAGCTAATGGTTAAGTAA
>NW_019196969.1:0-175 GCF_002260705.1 Seriola dumerili
ATTAATGTTAAGTTAATGACAAAATCTTACTGTCTTGTTGTAAACATACCAGTGACAGTGATGTTTATACTGTTGCTTCTATTCCCAAATCCAGCCTCACACCAGTACTCCCCACTGTCGTCTGAATATACAGATGTAATTTTGCAGGATGATGTTGATATGTTGCTTTTGGATC
>NW_019196970.1:0-101 GCF_002260705.1 Seriola dumerili
CTTTGCTCTGCTTTCAGTTTTACACCTCCTCCTCCTCCTGCACTTCAGCTGAAAAGAGAATCTGCTGAACAATAGAGAGAGAAGAGTAACACTCAGAAACA
>NW_019196971.1:0-106 GCF_002260705.1 Seriola dumerili
CAGAAATAAGATGGTTATCCCGAGGGAGATCGCTGGCCAGAGTGTTTGAATTACGAGAGCTGCTGCAGAGATTTCTCTCAGAAAAGAAGTCACCGCTGGCAGCACA
>NW_019196972.1:0-101 GCF_002260705.1 Seriola dumerili
CTGGATAAAATAAAGGTCTAACTTGGAGGTCATCAAAAAAAAATAAAAAAAAAATATATATAAATAAAAATAAATCAAATAAGCATACAGGCTTTAACAGT
>NW_019196973.1:0-113 GCF_002260705.1 Seriola dumerili
TTTTGGCAGTTTTCAGCCATACTATACCAAGATTTTTTTGGGCATTTTTAAGCCTTATTTACATATCTCGTTTCATGCCTGACCATAATAAAACGTTTTTATGACCTTTTATG
>NW_019196974.1:0-611 GCF_002260705.1 Seriola dumerili
TTATGAAAATCTTTACACATCCTCCTGTGCTCATAATCCAGAAGACACAGAGACATTTTTCTCAGGTATTCATCTGCCGAGTGTATCTAACGAGCAAAAAGACATGCTGGACGCTCCAATAACAGAGGAAGAGATTAGAACTACTATTTCATCCATGAAAACCGGGAAATCACCTGGTTTGGATGGCTTCCCGGTTGAATATTACAAGAAATATATTGATATCTTGGCCCCCATATTGCATTGTGTACATGGAGGTATTTGAGAGGGGCTCACTGCCTGGTACTTTTATTGATGCTTTAATTTCTCTTATTCCTAAAAAAGACAGAGATGCCTCTGATCCGTCTAATTTCAGACCTGTGAGCCTTCTTGGGGTGGATTGTAAGATTTTGACAAAGACCTTGGCGTCACGTTTAGAGAAAATACTTCCAGACATTATACATGGAGATCAAGTAGGTTTTATTAAAAAAAGGTCCTCAGCTGATAACATGCGAAGACTCATACATCTGATGCATATGAATTGCTCTAATCCGGTACCAGTGGCAGCTTTTTCACTTGATGCTGAGAAGGCTTTTGACCGGGTGGAGTGGGGGTTCCTCATGTCGACTCTTTCA
>NW_019196975.1:0-156 GCF_002260705.1 Seriola dumerili
TGCAACTTCCTATGTAGGCTGTTGTTTTGGAGCAGCAAAGAAGAATTGATTTCTGGGAAAACTGCTGTTTTATCTGAGTGTAAAAGTATAAAGTTTATCAATACATTGTATGGTAACGGATTGATCCATAGACGATTGCCAAGCAAGTATTTTAGG
>NW_019196976.1:0-591 GCF_002260705.1 Seriola dumerili
TGGTTCTGGCCTGAGTTGGATTCTGGCATCCCTATGAAATCACATCATTTTAATTGTATTAAATAAAATGACTTTCCAGAGCAGAAAACTTGCTGCCCAAAGTTCCCACACAGTATGGGTGACCATCATAATGCTTTTTGCCTCCACCTGTCTTTACTTCTTCTACGTTTATTGGTGGTTGGTGTGCCTCCTAGTGGTAGTGGTGCCTTCTGGATACAAACATTCTCAAGCACACATTATCACACTCATATACCCTCATACTCATGCACATATCCTCACATTATGCATGCATGTGTATATATATTATATGCATGATAGTATGCATATATGTGCATGTGCATAGTGCCAGTATATATGCAAGTGTAAGTGAAGTACTCAGTTTTGGCCTGGGCAGCTTTTCATAGACTGTTTTTACAGTAATTACTTTACAGTAAATGTAGGCCTAAGCTTAGGATATAGAATAAAATCATGGTGATATTCAAACATTGCGTTTGCCCATTTTACATTCTGACCAATAGATGTCGCCCTGTTCACATGAAGCATCAAGAAATTAACATTTTCTTGAACCACTTTGCTGAGAAAGTAAATTCA
>NW_019196977.1:0-107 GCF_002260705.1 Seriola dumerili
TGAGGTCCACCACATACCGTGTTTGATAAAACACAAAAGCTTTTGTTTAAATTTTTTTTATTTTTTTGTTATTTTTTTACAAAACAATGACTGAAAGTCTGTTTCTA
>NW_019196978.1:0-159 GCF_002260705.1 Seriola dumerili
AAATGCGAACTGATGGGAGAATTGATTAAGCCGATTTAACGCAGAGGATTTCGTCACAAACTGATAATCAATCACTGGCAGGTGAGAGTCTGTCAGAGGCGCGAAGGAGGATTTTGCGTTCAGATCATTTTGGGAACATAACTTCTGTAACTGAGCAGT
>NW_019196979.1:0-119 GCF_002260705.1 Seriola dumerili
TTCTTTTTTTTTTTTTTTTTTTAATATTAGGATGTCTTAGTTCTCCTGTAGAACACCCTGCCCACAAACTCTCAACCGAGCAATTAAGGCAGCCCCCCCCCCCCCCCCCCCCCCCCCCC
>NW_019196980.1:0-137 GCF_002260705.1 Seriola dumerili
AATGTTATTTACTGTACTTGACAAGATGGACCTTTATACCGGTTATGGAGAAACTGACTCAAAAGAATGTCACCGGTGCACAGTATCTCCTCTGATACTGACGAGAGGCCCTTGACGGACGCGAGGATCTCCTCTCA
>NW_019196981.1:0-176 GCF_002260705.1 Seriola dumerili
TTATATTTCTTTCCCAATCACTTTGTTCATTGCCTCCATAAAAGTCAATACAACTGCCAGGTATCCCCTGGTATCCTTAACAGGTCAGTGTTGTCCTCTCCCTAACACTTGGCCACTGTTGTACATTAGCTCTTCGTTTGTATTTTTCTAATGCTGGAACAGACTAGCAGCCTTCT
>NW_019196982.1:0-286 GCF_002260705.1 Seriola dumerili
CCATGTGGGGTTTGGTAAACAAACCGCGAGCCAACACCCACTGGTTTGTCGGTTTATGAAGGGAGTTCGCAGGCTTCTCCCCGTGTCCAGACCACTGGTGCCACCATGGGACCTGGCTGTGGTTCTGGAGGGGCTCGAGGGTCCTCCTTTTGAACCACTGGAAAAGGCGGACCTAAAGCACGTGTCCCTCAAAACAGTGTGGTTGTTGGCTCTGGCCTCGGCTAAACGAGTCAGTGACATTCATGCACTTTCAGTGCATCCATCATGCACTCAGCTTTTCCCAGGG
>NW_019196983.1:0-125 GCF_002260705.1 Seriola dumerili
CCAGAGGATTTTTTTTTATTTCTATAAATCAAACATATGCTAAATCACTGCAGAGGACTGAAGGGAAGATCCTTAGACTTTTTCCCCCCTGAGCTGAGTCTCGGAGGCAGGACTTCCTCTCAGAC
>NW_019196984.1:0-135 GCF_002260705.1 Seriola dumerili
TTTTCAATTTGTAGAAGCATATCTTAATCTTACTTTTTAAAGACTTATATTCTAAAATTCTCATTTGATTTGAGAGATTACAATGTAAACAGAGAGTTAGTTCATTTATTAATCACAAAGCTCTAAAGTAATGCT
>NW_019196985.1:0-140 GCF_002260705.1 Seriola dumerili
TCTTCAGGTACTCAACCAGCTGGTGAGATTGAGATAAAGGGAAATTATAATTCAGAAAAAGGCCGTCAGCTCCAACATAAATAACAGATAGGAGAAGAAATGATATCTGGAGGGTGTACCTGCCAGATTGTGTCAAATTT
>NW_019196986.1:0-196 GCF_002260705.1 Seriola dumerili
GATCCACAATAGTTTAGTCTTTATTTACTTCAACTCCAGCACGTAACAGACTTTCACTTTATGTCTAACTCCCTTTGTTTGATATGTAGAGCTGGTCAGAGCTGTATTTTACTACGAAGCCTCGTTTTCAGTTGCTCCCTTTTGCCGTGTTAAAGTTACTGCATTATGTGTTAATACTAATTGAAAGCAGGTGTGT
>NW_019196987.1:0-159 GCF_002260705.1 Seriola dumerili
TTGCAGAAACTAACTTAAGAAGACTCTAAGCTGCAATTCAGGGAAAAAGGGAAGATTATTTGCCCCTCTGTAACAGTGGTGGGCTTCATCAATGGAAGCGTTCTTTATGAAAATCAGACAGAAAAGTGTTGGAAAATGTTTCAGCAGTCCTCAGCAGGC
>NW_019196988.1:0-134 GCF_002260705.1 Seriola dumerili
TTGGCATGCCCAGACATGAAAAATGCCCGCAGTCTCAAGTAGTCTGTTTATTATTGGCTCACATACTTAAAACACATCAGTGTCATTTTGAAAACTATTTGGGAAGTTTTAAATTACAGATATGTATTTTTAGA
>NW_019196989.1:0-153 GCF_002260705.1 Seriola dumerili
GTAGCCCACTAGGAAAGAAGAAACTTTTAGCAGACTGACCGTAGATAAATGAAACACTGGCATCCTATAAATCAATAAAGCTCTGCAGCATATTGAACACCCTGCTTTATCTTCATCTTAAAATATAAAAACTGCAGCAAGCGTTTGTTGCCC
>NW_019196990.1:0-163 GCF_002260705.1 Seriola dumerili
AACCAGTCTTAGAAAATTTCACTTAACTTTTACAGTACAGAATCTTGGACTGTGGACTCTTGGACACTGACTTACTGACCTATTGATTATAATTAGCTAACAAAATACCCTGTTATTTAGTCGGCACTTTAAGTTACATATTTATATTTTCTTCCAGTCAATA
>NW_019196991.1:0-153 GCF_002260705.1 Seriola dumerili
GTTTGTATCCAATAGAAGCCCTTTGCTGTTTGCCACGGATCAGAATCTCTGGATCATGTGGAGATTCATTTTTTCTGGAGGGAATTTGACAGTGGTTTTTGGGGAAATTTGCTTACAGCTGGTCATTCAACCTGAATACTTCTTTGGGTATCA
>NW_019196992.1:0-136 GCF_002260705.1 Seriola dumerili
GCCTGTTGAGGTGGTTCAGGCATCTGATTAGGATCCTCCTGGGCACCTTCCATTGTAGGTCTTCCAGGCTTGTCCAAAAAGGTATGTGGTGCTCACTACAGTCTGCTGTTGACACTGCAGGCTTCTAAAACACAAT
>NW_019196993.1:0-1183 GCF_002260705.1 Seriola dumerili
ATTTTGTCAGTGTTTATAGGTCACCAGTCTTAATGTGTTCAAGTCTCAAGTAAGTCTTGAGTCTGGTTTAAGTCAAAGTCTCAAGTCTACAGCTGAAATATTATTATTGTCTAACAACTCTGTTTTGTAATTATTGCAACAGTTTACAGCCTTGTTAACTGATTAACCCATTATCAGAACAATTCTTCCAAATTTCAGGGGTGAGTTCAGTCAAATTCCAAAAATTTAGAGACGCTTTCTCACTTACCCCTGGAAGTATCTATCCAAGCACATAGTTCAGGTTTTGAGCTATCTTCCTCTGTGATTTCTGATATGACCCCAGCACACTGGACATGAACTAATTTCTTTGTTGTGTGTATGGTATTAAAATTACACAAGAGCAGCTTTTCTTTCCAATTATCGTGGATAATCCACAGACTTAAATGAGGACATTTTTCACAGGAAATACTTTCTGGCAAAGAGACAGAAAAGCAAAGGCTGTAGATAAATAACAAAACATAGTCTAGACTTGAGTTTATAACAAAAGAAAATACTAAAATCAACTACTGATCATTTGGATTTGCTTCTTCTATCATAATCACATAAGCTCAATGTGTCTTCATTGAGAGATAAAGATAATCAGACATACATGTAAGTACAGTTTCGTGGCATGGGTGCTTTCAACCTTTTTTTTCTTCTTTTTTTAAAACCTTCATTTGTTAAATTGAGAAAATAAATTTTTAGTCATTTTTAGTTGGGGCGATTTAACAAAACAACATTTAGGTTTATAGTAGTATATTTTTGTTATGATGATATATTTTTTACCAGGAATATATTTTCTTTATGGTTTTTAAAATGTATTCTGTTATGAAGAAGAATTGGAATTTTAAGGAAATTTGTTTTAACCAAAATTTCATTTTTTTCATATTTTTTTTAAAAGATTTGGTGTCCTCGTTAAACAGGGCATATCCTATTTGCCAAACATTGCATAAATAATATAACTGCGCCTTCTATGTGTACAACATGACGATATGTCTGTAATGAAATTCCACCTTGCAAGACAAGACTGAGAGCACAACCCTCTAATAACTGTACCCTGTGATTGGACAGTATCAATACCGTCATTTGCGTGGGCATATTCACGTCGCTGTTTGATGACGTACCACTTGGGTTGTAAACATGGAGGAGAGAGAAGCGTTGAAGA
>NW_019196994.1:0-716 GCF_002260705.1 Seriola dumerili
AAAATCAACAAAGGAGGGCGTTAGAGAGCACGTGTTTCCATCTCAAATAAGTTCAAGTAATTAGCATTCCTCAGATGCTAAATCATTATTATGATTGGAACATTACAGCCCCATCTTTGTTTAGGTTCAAGCAACACAGCACTTTGGTTCAGGTTAGAGAAAGACCATGATACTGGTTAAATGTTAATAAACACATGTGTCTCAAGTCAGTGCAGATTTTTTCTATATTAAACCAGACCTTGATCTTTCCCTTAACTTTAATCAAATGCTGCCAGTTGTGTATACTGTAAATGTAATCTCATAGAGGCCAAGCTGACCATATGATCATAACATCCGTGGTTGGGGGACGTTTGCTGTATGCCATGTATTACTATGTGTGTTACACCTGTAAGAATATGTTATCAATCAGCTGGTATCAAATCAGCTGATGAATGAACCAACAATGGTGAAACATAAATGGAGCAGATGATGTGAGTGTAACTTACGTAAATGCTCTGCCCAAATTAGTAACACTTTATAATTGGAACAGCAACTCCCCAACATGGTATTTTAATGTACCCACAATGCCATCTCCACCTATGGAGCACATGGTGCACAATGGAGTACCAGTATAACCAGCAGTACATCATAGTGTACTTAAGTCAAAAACAATGCAAAGGACAAAGTATAATAAGCACTACATACGTTTGATCCTCATTCCCTTTGTTGAATCATCT
>NW_019196995.1:0-157 GCF_002260705.1 Seriola dumerili
CATTTTTATGCCTTACTATACTATGACGTTTTTTGACAACTTGTCATAGTATGACATTTTTATGCCTTACTATACCACAACATTTTTTAAGATTTTTTTGCATTACTGTACTATGACATTTTTAATATTTTTATGCCTTACTATACTATGACATTTT
>NW_019196996.1:0-152 GCF_002260705.1 Seriola dumerili
CAAAAAGAGACATTTCACAAGAGACAAAAAGTATAAGAATGTGTGTAATAATGTGTCTACACACCCTCTGGTAGTCACAATGTGTAACTACACCTTTGTACATCATATTCCTGTACGTATTACTGTCCTATTATGTCCTCCTCGATCCAGAC
>NW_019196997.1:0-152 GCF_002260705.1 Seriola dumerili
TCTTTATAGATGTCATAATGAACCTGGACATTTGTTTTTTGCCGCCTGCATTCAGCTTTTCAACACAATTTTTTCTATTCTGACCAGTGTGGCATTTGTCCATGGAGATCTTTTCTTACCAGGGACAACCTTCATCTTAGTGGGTGCAATGG
>NW_019196998.1:0-102 GCF_002260705.1 Seriola dumerili
TAATCAGACAATGAAGTTTAAACATCTAAAAAAAAAAAAAAACAAAAAAAAAAACAGCCACCTCTAAGCCAAAACACACACATTTACCTCCAGCTGCTTCAA
>NW_019196999.1:0-103 GCF_002260705.1 Seriola dumerili
TGTAACTTCAACTGGACCATTAACCCCCCTTCCCAATGATACAACGGTGTACAATCTAACTACAACTGGACTACTTACACCTTCTTCCAATGACACAACAGTG
>NW_019197000.1:0-122 GCF_002260705.1 Seriola dumerili
CGACCGCTGCTTACAACCTCTTTGTTCCCCCACAACAAGAGGCTAAATAACTGTGTCCATATGTGGGAAGTAACTATGAGGAGAAAGAAGAGGAGGAGGAGGAGGAGGAGGAGGAGGAGGAG
>NW_019197001.1:0-128 GCF_002260705.1 Seriola dumerili
AAGAAAAGACACTCACCTCGGGCATCACGACATCACAACACCTAGGCTTCTACTGGCGCTCGATTTGCTCACCCAGCTGTCCAGTGCATTTCGTGCGCACGTTATACCTATTTCGTGGCCACAAATTA
>NW_019197002.1:0-107 GCF_002260705.1 Seriola dumerili
GCAGAGTTTACCAATCTGGCAACACAATGGGAGAGACTGGTATTATATCCATCCGAAGGGGACATCTTCAGAGACAGGGGAGCCAGCGACGTACCAGTGGAAGAATC
>NW_019197004.1:0-100 GCF_002260705.1 Seriola dumerili
GACAGTACATAATAGTCCAATGACAGCATGTTGAATAAACGTAATGTTGATGGTTTGTGTTTTGAACTGTGCTGAATATGGAAGTTCCTCTCTCTTCTAT
>NW_019197005.1:0-154 GCF_002260705.1 Seriola dumerili
GCTGCTAATAAAACTCTATCAGCAGAACTTTTACTTTTCGGTTGTATTTATTGAAATATGTGAGTTTCTGTAAGAGTCAGACTCCTCCTACTTCCTCAGTTTTTTGTCAGTCCCTCATAGTAGCCCAGTCTTTTCCACATTGAAGGCTTCTTTG
>NW_019197006.1:0-933 GCF_002260705.1 Seriola dumerili
TCAGGGTTGGTACAAAGTCAAAGACAAAGTCAAACCATTCAGTTCACTGATCAGTCGGAAAGTCTAAACTATAACATCAGCAGTAACATTAATCCATTCAAACTGAGACTTGAGAGTACCGTTACTTCTACAGTGTCCAGTCACATATATAACACATGGCCAAAAGTAAGTGGACATCTGTACAACGATGTTGAACATCTCATTCCAAAGCCATGGGCATTAATCTGTTGCTGGAACCACTTTGCTGTCTTAAGGCTTTGCACCAGATTTTGGAAACTGGCTGCAGGGTTTAGCTTGAGCCATTAGCCTCAGCACTGCTGTTGAGTGATGAGTTCTTCTTCCATTTCTTTATTGACCTGGCTTTGTTCATGGAGGCACTGCAGTGCAGCCACCTGTATGTTTGTCTTTCCTCTCAGTATGTGTGAGTCGTGTCATGTGAAAGATTGATCAACATGGACTCCCTACTGGTTAATGTTTTATGTCGGCGTCATCTCGTTACTCCTCACCTGCATTATGAGCCTCCAGCTGAGACAGAGAGTTGACAGCAACTTTACAGAGAGAGCAGTACAGCAGCTTCTTGGCCTTCTCCTCCTCGGACTCTACTGAGAGAGGAGCATCCTGGGAGGAGGCCTGGGAAGGAGGAGGAAGAGGGGCAGGGGATGAAGAGGAGGTGACAGGAGCCGGAGGAGGGGGAGGAGGAGAAGCTTTGGAAGAGGCAGAGGAGGAAGAAGAGGACGAGAGGCCTGGAGCGGGGAGAGCGGAGGGAGGACTGGAGGGGGGAGGCTCACTGCCTGCTCTGCTAGAGGAGGGGGAGGAGGAGGAGGGAGGGGAGGAGGAGGGGAGGAGGAAGGCTTTGAGAGGAGAGGAGGAGTCGGTGATGCTGGATAAGAATTCTGGAGGGAGGAGGAGAAGGAAGAAAAAGGAGAGAAAAAA
>NW_019197007.1:0-257 GCF_002260705.1 Seriola dumerili
AAAAGGTCAGGGGTCATGGGAATTTGATTCCTCTGATTACGACATTTTCATCAGTCAGTAAAGTGTTAAACAGTAAATTTAAGAATAATTTTGAGGATAGTATAAGTAAGGCAGGACTCATTCCAGACTCAGAGGTGATTTCCGCATACAAAAGAAACAAAAACTTGGCGGATATTTTGGTTCAAGCTAAACTATCACCTTTGACCCGGGAAAGACCACTATTGTTGGACATTCAGTTTTCTAGATTAAAATTCATA
>NW_019197008.1:0-146 GCF_002260705.1 Seriola dumerili
TGATGAGAATGACAATGCACATATTTCCTATCATATTCTTAGAGATGGGAGCGAAGATAATAAACTGATGTCATTTCTTAACATAAACTCTGAAAATGGAGACATTCTGGCGCTGAAAAGTTTTGACTTTGAAACACTGAAAACTT
>NW_019197009.1:0-152 GCF_002260705.1 Seriola dumerili
ATACTATGCATCATCTCCTGGACGTCCAGCGACGGGGCAGGGGTCTGCAGTATTTGGTGGACTGGGATGGTTATGGTCCCGAGGAACGTAGCTGGATCTCCAGCAAGCTCATGCTGGATCGTGCCTTGATGAGACAGTTTCACCGTGACCAT
>NW_019197010.1:0-104 GCF_002260705.1 Seriola dumerili
AAAAAAGTGGGCAAATATGTTGAGGAGGAGGAGGAGGAGAATATAACACAAAAAAGAGTTCAACGATATTAAACCCTTGAAGAGGAAAAAATACTGACACGTCA
>NW_019197011.1:0-105 GCF_002260705.1 Seriola dumerili
CAGTAAGAAAACTGTCATGTTAATGAAATATGTTAACGTTAAAGATAAACTAAAATATAAAATCATATAATAAATATACCTTAAAGTGTTTAGGGCTTGCAATTC
>NW_019197012.1:0-517 GCF_002260705.1 Seriola dumerili
TGGGAGACCAGGGGAGAGAGGGAGAACAGGTCTTGTTCATGGCGTAGGTG
Organism: Seriola dumerili; assembly: GCF_002260705.1. Lineage (NCBI taxonomy): Eukaryota > Metazoa > Chordata > Actinopteri > Carangiformes > Carangidae > Seriola > Seriola dumerili. The sequence goes on from NW_019197012.1 coordinate 51, forward strand.
ACCTCCTTTCCTTCATGGTTTGCAATCAGGTTGAACTTGAATGTGAACACTTCATCATCCTGACAGACCCAGAAGGAGACGTATGGTGTTGTACAAGAGAAACCAGGTTGGCAGAATTAGAACTCCAGATAGATGGAGAGTAGGTCACACCTTTTCCTGTGTGTACAGTAATTTAGTGTGTGTAGATAAACGTGTACAAACACAATGCTATTTGTACACACCATGTTGTCAGTGTGACAGCTGAAGTAAGAGGCTCGGAGCGCCACTTGGTCTTGCAGAGGGAGAACACCGACAGTGTAACCACACTGGGCCGCATACTGCTCAGTGATGGGGTACACACCTGTTGCATCTGGAAGACAGTCACATCAGTTTGATTAAGAGTTGGAGCAAAGTTTGAGCCTCATTTATTCCATGAGATATTTGTGCACTGAGAAACTTTGGTTGGAATTTAAAATTACAATACTCCT
>NW_019197013.1:0-132 GCF_002260705.1 Seriola dumerili
CTGGAGGAGCACAAGCAGCACGTGCGCCTGGTCCTCCAGAGACTGCTAGAGAACCGCCTGTTCGTGAAGCCACAGAAGTGTGAATTTCACGTTCCCTCTGTATGTTTCCTTGGGTACGTCATCGCCCAAGGA
>NW_019197014.1:0-145 GCF_002260705.1 Seriola dumerili
TTAAAACTATGTCTCAAATAAAAACAATAATATGGGTTTTAAATTATGAGAAGCTATTATTATTCTGTATTGTACTGTACCCTTCATGCAGATATCGACTAAAAAATTTTGTTTTTGTTCATATTTTCTGCAGATATAATGTAAT
>NW_019197015.1:0-119 GCF_002260705.1 Seriola dumerili
TTCGCTTATCAAAATAGTTGGCTGCTAATTTTCTGTCAATCAACAAACCATTACAGTTCTACATAATTAATCAACAACATTTCACATAACCGATTTTTTATGGTTTTATACGGTTGCAA
>NW_019197016.1:0-154 GCF_002260705.1 Seriola dumerili
GAAGCTCTTCGCTGACTAAGTCCAAAAATATACACCATTATAAGTAAGTTGAAAGTTGAATTTGTAGCCTAAAAATGTTTGTTTACGGTTAACTGTACAATGTTTAGTGGTGTTTAATGTTTTCACGCAGAATAAATGAAGGAAAAAAAAAAAA
>NW_019197017.1:0-141 GCF_002260705.1 Seriola dumerili
GAAAAGGAGGAAATAACAATCATGAGCCCTGACAATCATACTGGAGCTGCAACAATTAGTCGATAGGCAGATAATTAATCAACTATTTTGATAACCAATTTATCGTTTTTATAATTGCAAAAATTCCAAACATTCTTCTGT
>NW_019197018.1:0-490 GCF_002260705.1 Seriola dumerili
CCTCCTCTGTACCGACTACAAACTCCTCTCCAAGGTCTTGGTGGAGGGGAGGCTCAAAAAGATGGAAATGGATTTTACCAGAAAAGGCCGTGTTTTAATAATTAATAAATCAGTTGCTTCCATGTTGTGGCACCGTCTGTCCTGTGTGGACCCTCCTGTGACCCTGCTGGCTAAAGTCCAAGCCGTGATTGTGAACTGTTTCTGCGACCGCCTGCACTGGGTTCCACAGAGTGTCCTCTTTCTTCCCAAAGAAGAGGGGGGTCATGGACTCGGACACCTGGCCAGCAGGGGGGCCGCTTTCCGGCTCCAGTTCATACAGAGGCTGCTGACTGGACCTACAGACCTGGTGTGGAGGCCCACAGCTCGCTGTGTGGACCACACATGGACCATGCTGCTGCTCTCTCCTCTGCTGTCGGGGTCTCTTCACTGAGGCTCATCAGTAACTTGCTGAGAGTCTGGAGGGAGCAGCTTTCCTCAGATCAACGCTCCA
>NW_019197019.1:0-125 GCF_002260705.1 Seriola dumerili
TTCAATTGCAAACCTTGGGCAAGATGTTTTGAAACCTGAAGTGTCTTTTTGTGCCCACAAGGGCTTTTTTTGTAAATAATCGACAGTCACTGCAAAGAAAATCAAATGGCCATCATTAGCCTAGC
>NW_019197020.1:0-242 GCF_002260705.1 Seriola dumerili
AAAATGAGAGGACCTATGATTGAACCCTGTGGTACTCCACAAAAAAATCACAGCCTGAGAGAACAACAAGGAAATATCTTTAACAAAGATGAGAAGAAAAGCAGTTGATACATGAGTCTGTGGTACCAACCATGTCATGGTGATAAGTTAAATTGTGCGATCTGTCAGTGAAGTATGGAGCCCTGAAGTGGCCATAGTGTGTATGACTCCCTCTAGTGGATGTTGTGGAGTATTGTGTTGTC
>NW_019197021.1:0-100 GCF_002260705.1 Seriola dumerili
ATTGTACAGAATCAGTGAGAGCAACATTTCTAAGCTTTAGTCCAGTCTGTGAAGAATACAAGTCATTTCAGATCACCTTTGTAGATCACAAATGTAAAAA
>NW_019197022.1:0-108 GCF_002260705.1 Seriola dumerili
TGTGTGTGTGTGTGTGTGTGTGTGTGTATTAGTGTCACACTGCTGACTCAGGAGGATCAGTGAACTAATCTCCTCGTCACTTTTCATTGTCTCTTCCCTCCATTCTCT
>NW_019197023.1:0-123 GCF_002260705.1 Seriola dumerili
ATGAAGTTTAGAGGGAGCTAAAAAAAATCCCTGCAAAGCGCACACATGTGTCATTTATCTGTTACAAATATGTTGCTTAGAAGCTTCCTTCCCATCAGCCTCACTTGCTCTAAGGACTGGAGC
>NW_019197024.1:0-126 GCF_002260705.1 Seriola dumerili
CACAAAGTTCAAACCGGGTTATACAAAGTGCAGAATATGTTTTTTCTATTACAGTGCATAAATACAATAAAGAACCAAAAAACAAGAAAAATGAAAAGAATTATTTCTAATATGATATGTCAGCCT
>NW_019197025.1:0-126 GCF_002260705.1 Seriola dumerili
CAGTTTGTTAAACAATGAAAATACAGTACATAAGGCATTTAGTGATTTATTGTTGTTGAGGCAGCATAAATCCCAATGATTAAAACTGCAGTGTGGTCTACCTAATTTGTTCTACATGCAGAAAGG
>NW_019197026.1:0-124 GCF_002260705.1 Seriola dumerili
TGAGGGGTCACAGTTGGATCAGTGGAAGGAGAAAAAAAATCTGTTCTGTGGAACAAATCTGTATCCTTAGAAAAAAAAAAAAATTATTAGGTGCCATTAAATCCAAGATCAGGTATCAATGGTG
>NW_019197027.1:0-104 GCF_002260705.1 Seriola dumerili
GGTCACATTAGCCCTGTGTAATTCGGTATTTTAAGATAGAAATTCAGCTTAAGTGTATGGCCGATAACACCGATATAGAAATATTCTCAAACACAGCTTCTGCT
>NW_019197028.1:0-2540 GCF_002260705.1 Seriola dumerili
TTCAGATTTATACTTAAAAAGTGTCTGTGGAGAATAAATCTTATCATGAAGCACTTATCATGAAGTTCATGCTGCAGCTTCAACAGGAAACAGGAACAACTACTGTCTAATACTGTTGGACATTTCAGGCCTTGACCTGGAAGTGTCTGTTTCAACGAGCCTCTGTATGAAGTGAAGGTTCCTGTTTCCTGTTTGAAAGTCACAGAGACTCGTTAAAAAGACACGAAGCAAACACAAAGTGAGAACCTCAAAGTGCAAAACCATCACAGAGGGACAGAAAACTTTCAGCAGAACCTTCTCATGTAGAAGTGATGGGGGGCCTCTTGTCTGTTTGTGCCCAGGGGCCCATTTCCTCATTACCCATCATGCCCATGCCTACAAGTCTGATATCACACGTTCATTTTACAATGTTCATGTATCCCAAACATATATTAATGAGAAATCTATAAATAAAGTCTGAAGTCTGTCTCTAAAAATAGAAACTCGGTCAGTTTCCCAACAGTATCTCTCTGAAGCGATTAGCCACAGGGAGGAAGATAACCTCTATGTTTTTGTTTATGGTAACCATGGTGATGGCTGATGTCATCACTTTGTACCAATAGTAGCGCAGGAAAGTGGATGAGAGGGCGGGGCTTCCTTCTCTAGTAACAACAACAACAAACACATGCTCAGAGGAGCCGTTACAGAACAGGTTCATTACATAGTGACAGAAATGAGTTTTTACTGTTTTATAACGTAAGAACTAAAGTCTGATTTTAGTTCAAACCCTCACAGGAATATTAGTGAGTTTTTGTTCAGTTTATTTAAACATCTTTTAACTTCCATCAGCTGTTGGTGATTATTCAGGTAAAACTGTTTGAATATTGTATATTTTATCAGAATATTCACAGTCACATAAAAGCATAATTTAACATAGTTTTTGTAATTTAATATATAAGGATGCATCATATTTTATGAGTTGATCATGTTTTGTTTGTAAAATCTTAATCTGAAAAGTACCTTGTATCTGCGGCTGTAAATGGAGCGTTTGAGTGTGTGTTTACCTCTGATCCTCTGTGGTGGTACTTCCTGTGTGATGGTGACGTCAGTGTAGGAAACATCGGCTTTACCTGTAACACAACATCATTCTCACAGTTACACAGCAGCTGGATTTAAACATGGAAATCCAGATGTTTGTGGGTTGAAAACAGTGAAACTGAGAGTCTGAAAATAAATCTGAAAACGAAGAGTGCAAACACTAAACGTCTGTATGACAGTGTGATGTTTTCATCTGTGTGCTGCTGATTAATACTGTTTCGTCTGTCTGGTTCCCATGAAGAGTGGTATCAGTGCAGAGACGCAGTAGACACAGGTATGCAGGTGTGGGACTGTGATGTATCGTCTGCTTTCTTTCATCAAGACAAAACAAACCACACGGAAACAAACATTCGCTGTTTGTTCATCCTCTTCGATCTGTGACAGATCTTTTAACGGCGGTGATGTAGGTTAAATAAAACCTCAACAATAAAACAGAAACCAGACTAACATGACTCCACCTGCTTCTGTGACGAAGCTTTGCTCTGTTTAAAATGAATACTTTATACACTAGAGGTATGTTTGTTTTAGCTTCGACACTTGAGCCACTGTCACGAACATTCATAGTTTAGATTCAGTCCATTCATCAACGTCAGAACTTTGCGTCACTAAAGTCTAATAGAGGCGGGGAGCAATAATGGAAGAGAGAAAATTCACCACCATTGAACTAATTTAAACTAACGCGCAAAGCTCAGTTGAAAATAATGAAAAATACTAGTAAGTGGACCTTGAGTTAAGACTTCTTGTTCAAGAATTGACTCTCAACACGCTCAACGACCCGCGCAGAACTGAGACCGAAACAGCTGGTTGCAAAGTGTTGCTTTGTTTACATGAAAACACTCTGACCTTTGTGGCGCCTCCAGAGGAAGAGCAGCATCACCGACACCAGCAGGAGACCAGAAACGCAGCCCATTTGGATAGTAGATAATAGCATGCCGAGGGAGGACTGAGCGCTCCAGGATGCCTCGCTTCAACACAGAGAGACAACAGGCTTGACCGCAATCAGAACACAAAGCTAACAGCCCTGTCTGCACAGAAGGGAGGCTGTTTGCCTAAGCTAGGCTAAATAACTTCTGGAACACACAGTTATTTATATTTATAACACCTTCCGAACAAATACATCTCTTTGAATAAACTTGACACTAACTTAGACACTGTGGATTTATTCTCCTGTTAGTGACTGAGCTAACAAGCTTGCTAACGTCGTTAGTCATTTATTTTTGGTTGAATGAAGCTTGAGACATCATTGAAAGTCAGGACGTCTGATGCTAATGCTAATTTGACGTACAATACTGACGACAGCTGAAGTTGATCATGAAAAGTCTTTCAAACAATTTCATGCCAACGCCGTCTTGTCAAGTCTCCAACGTTGGGTTTTTGACGTCAGTCTGATTTTCAACTAAGATATAACGTCCAACGTTAGAGCCGTCAGAGTCCAACGTCTCCCTGATGTTACATTGACGTTT
>NW_019197029.1:0-152 GCF_002260705.1 Seriola dumerili
CACTCCTGTACAATAATCTCACCCAGGACAAAAAGTGCTTCCCGACACCAAACGCCTTCAATGTGGCAAACAAGAAAGAGTGATCTACATGATCAAAAGCTTTCTCTTGGTCGATTGATAAGATGCCAACATTTAAATTATATAATTTGCAG
>NW_019197030.1:0-100 GCF_002260705.1 Seriola dumerili
AAGATAAGAAGATTTCAATTGTTTTAAATCCTCTGAATAGTTACAGATTTTTAAAAAAATGTATTTTATTATTTATTTCATTATCTATTATTATTATTAT
>NW_019197031.1:0-559 GCF_002260705.1 Seriola dumerili
TGAATGTGTATCAGTAGAGAAGAGAATGATTGAAAGCATCTTACCAAATTATTGAAATTGTCAGAGCCAGACAATGATTCCTCCATCTGATTAAAGTCTTCTAAAGACTGCATCTTCTCGATGTGTGTTGCAGAATTTGCTTCACTCCTCTGCAGCTTCTTTATTTCATCGTGCAGTGTCACAAGTTTTGATATAACAATTTTCTGGAACTCTAACAATGAATAGAAAAGACTGGATTACTCAGTGTAATGTACTCAAAACTCTGTAGCTCCTCAATTCCCAGAGGAACTTACAGTATGTTTGAGTGTCAGCTATCACTGTCTCTGCTAATATCCATACTATTCATGCTATGTTGATCCCGACAGTAATAGATTATTATATCCAAATATTAATGACAACCTCATTCTCTATGGTGCTGCTGCAGACTGTGAGTACATGACATGGAAAAATTCCTAGACTTATATACTAACTTGCTTCAGAGACAGGGAATCTGGTCAAAGTGCTGGAGTTCACAAGAGGAATGGAAAGAGACCTTTCATCTAAAAAGGAGATAAAAAGA
>NW_019197032.1:0-208 GCF_002260705.1 Seriola dumerili
AATCATGTGACTGGTTTGGAAATGGTCTCAGTGGTAGAACACAAGCTGTGGTGGCTGAAGGTTTTCAGTCCGGCTTCATGAGCGTGAACAAGGGTGTGCCACAGGGTTCTATTGTAGGACCAGTACAGTACATCTGTATGCAGACGACGCTCTTTTATATACAACATATACAACCTCTGTTGTTCAGGCAGTTAAAACGTGCATGTTG
>NW_019197033.1:0-115 GCF_002260705.1 Seriola dumerili
GGGACTGATGTTCTTCAACCTTCTCTGACTTTTTATCGAACAAACTCAGCCTGAAACTGACCAATCTGGCAATCAATTATTTTCTCCATTAATTAAAATCCCACCTCCTGTTTCC
>NW_019197034.1:0-122 GCF_002260705.1 Seriola dumerili
ACACGACAGACACATGGTAAACATTCAGTTTGTGTTGTCATTTTGTAAATGTGAATAGGATTTAATGGCAGATTTTCCCCTTCTAGATTTGTATCTACAGTTCAGACTGACATCTAAACATG
>NW_019197035.1:0-127 GCF_002260705.1 Seriola dumerili
TAGAAGAAACAACAAACAACACAAAGCAACAAACTCATCCTGCATTTCTAGACCAAGGAAGGTGAAGTCCTTAATAACATACAAGAAAAGTTACCAACTTGTGAGTAAAATGAGCAAGCCTGTTGGA
>NW_019197036.1:0-18524 GCF_002260705.1 Seriola dumerili
ATCAAATTTGTGGACTTTCGGGAAAATTTTTTGGAAATTTTTAAAACACAGCATTTAACCATGTCCCCCGGCAGCATATGAGAGACCGCCCATGGCGGCCCTTCGGAAGGGAGCGACTCAGAAGGCTGGGGCTGACATATGTTACTCAGCGTGACGAGCCGAGTCCGTAGACATCACATTTGTGGTCTTTCGGGAAACTTTTTTGGAAATTTTTAAAACACAGCATTTAACCATGTCCCCCGGCAGCATATGAGAGACCGCCCATGGCGGCCCTTCGGAAGGGAGCGACTCAGAAGGCTGGGGCTGACATATGTTACTCAGCGTTACGGGCTGAGTCCGTAGACACAAAACTTGTGGACTTTCGAAAAACTTTTTTTTTATTTATTAAAACATAAAATTTAACGGTGTCTCATGGCAGCATATGCGAGATTACCCATGCTCATCGTGTGGCATAGTGGTCTAAGCAGACTCTCCATGTAAAGAGGCTATAGTCCTCTCTGCAGTCGGCCCCGGTTCAAGTCCCGCATCCGACAGCCTTTACCGCATGTCATTCCCCATTTCCTTTCTCTCTCCTGTCCTATCAAATAAAAGCATAAAAAGCCCAAAAGAAATATACTTTAATTACGTTCTGATGCCTGACCATACTATAATGTTTTTATGAAATTTCATGCTTTAATATACAATGGCGTTTTTTGACATTTTTCTGCCTTACTGTACTATGATATTTTTTTGGCATTTTTACGGCTAATTATATTATTTCGTCTCATACCTTGACATTCTGTGACTTTTTCATGACCTTTTATGCTTTAATATGCTTTGATGTATTTTTGACATTTTATGCCATATTATACTATGACTATGATTATATCTCTCAGCTGGCCTTGGAACCCCTCGGGATTCTCCCGGTGGAACTGGTGGAAGTGGCTGGGGAGAGGGCTGTCTGGTTAAATCGGACAAGCCCCTATTCGGGGTAGAGATGTTCTATAACGGCTGTCAAGATTGGTAGCACGCTTGCCTCGACTACATTGTTTTTCACCCACGAGCACCTGGCACAGAAGTGGGCTCTCTTGAACTTAGATTTTTTACGCACTGAGGGAAGCAGAGTGGGAGGCCTTGTCAGCAGGCTACATAAGTGGCCTAACGGGCTCTCGGAGAGCTTTTTTTTCAGCTTCATATCGCATCTACACTAATTAAGGTGTGGATACAGTTTTGGTCTGTCTAAATGGCGAAGTCTCATACTGCAAGTAAGTTTTAGCTTGTGTAGGTTCTCCTAAAAAGAAAGATAAAAAGTGTGTTCTAAGAAGAAAACAGTAATTAATTGTTTGCGAGGTGGATGAGGCTGATTCTGCCATCTATTTGACGTTCTAGAAGCATTTTTTCAGGTTCAACCGCACTCAGTTGTCTTTTTATCATAGTTTGTTAGTCTATCTTCTTCTATCCCAATATAAACGAAGTAACTGCTTCTGCTATATAGTAGTTCCAAATATTTACGGATTCTTAAAACATCCTTGGAGGGCCAAATGGTGGTCAGTGTAGAGATGCAAGGTTCTGATCCAAACACAAAAATATTCTTTTTAATTTTGTGGAGATTGGGCATTTTAATTTAGACGTGTGACGCAACAATTCGTTAGGGAGAAACTTCTTCTTTTTGGGAGCCAATAAAACGGCCTAAGATTTTCTCTCAGTGTGCAATCGTGGGGATGGCTGCTTTTAATTTTGCCATCTTAATGATAGTATTTTACAGGAATATTGGGCTTGCCTGAGGAATTTGGGGCTCGATTGGGGCAGTGGTTTTTATCTATTTTTTTTTTCTGAGACACTTGTATTGACGCAAAATAATTATCGTTATTGAGACAATATAAACAAAGCGGCATTAGTAGATGTAAAAGAAAAGTAGTCAGTAGTAGATGCAGCCTCCCTCCGCTGTATCTCTTCTCGGGATAAGAAAGGGAGACTTCTTGGGCATTCCCCAGTCCTTGAAGCTGTTAAGTGTTTAGTGAGTTCTTTTATTGTCACATCCATCGATGAAAACCAGCAAAGCAAGAGATGTTTGTGGAAGACAACAGACAAGTGAACTGCAGAGGGAGAAGTCAGTGGTTGTTAGAAGAATTATATTACACAGTATACGTCTCCGATCTGTAACAGAGCTGTCTCCCACTGTCTTATATCCAAGGTCCTAGTTCAGGGTCTCGTTTTTATCCCGCGGGTCTGACCCAGTGGCACTCTCTGACAGTCCTCTCAATACCTTTGTCAGGCTTTATGTATGTTTTAAGAGGGTTGAGCAAGATAATGTAGTAGATCTTGTGTTTGCTAGAATCAGTATAGGTTCGCTCAGAGTGGAGAGAAGACAGAGTACGACGGGATTTCGCAGAGAATCCTGCTCAGAGTGAAACCTACCATTTCAGGGCCCACAGCCTCATAATGAGTACTAGGAAAAATCCAAGTGTGGCTGTGGTGTCGTGTGTGGGTTGTGGGTGGTCTGTTGTCGTGTGTGTGTGGTAAGCCACCAATCGTGGTTTCTGTGTATGTCACGCAGGCATGGCACTGGGCTCCAAACTAGTCTTAAGCAAATAATCGCTAAACAACAAAGGATATCTGAGAATTGACTCTGTAGGCTTAAGGGATTTATTTATAATAATACCAGACATTCATTCTTTGGAATGTCGTAAAGATTTTTAACTCATATTCTTTTTTAGAGAACTTTCAAGGGATATTGATCAGATTCCTCGCCGAGCAGAAGTTTATAGAAAACGAGAAATCATTTGTGGCAAACGGGAAGTGAATCGCATCTTTTTTTACAATATACTACATAACTAATTTCGATGACTCCGATTAAGTCATGAATAGCGAGCGGACTCTCAATAGGTGACCAAGATTTATCTTCTAACCACTATAGATTTTCCTACACCTTAAATGTTTCAGCCATGTGGTATCCCGTGTTATTGGTTTTATTTACATGCCCTCTGTCGCAAGTCTCTTACACTGACAAGTAATAAGACTTGATGTGAGTAATAGCAATCAGATCTTATATGGACGTTCATTCATTTGCCTGGAATATTTCTGCATCACGATGCATGTTTTATATAGAATTTTGAAGGCGTAAGTAATGAATGAGTAATTACGATGAACAGGTGATCCGCAAACTAGAAACTGTGACATGTTGTCAAAGTGTTTGGTTACAACGCCGGCATTACTTAACAAAACCATGACACAAAAAAAAGCGCCAGCACAGCAAAACCTTTACTTTTAACTGGAGTCTGAAAGTCTGACATCATAGGCGGCCTATGGGATTCAGAAGCATTATTCAATAATAGAAATTTCAGCAAAGTCTTAACACACTCAGCTTCCTATTAGAGGAGAATGGGAAATTACCCGTCAAACTGGGTGATCAGTAGCGACTCGCTACAAGCCGCTAGAACAACACCATATGCACCGAGTTAAATGGTGCAATCATACATGTGTCATTTTAGGCCTCAGTGAAACGACATAGCTAGTAGATAGATATGGATGGCAAAGTTCAGTGTATGGACAACGCGTCGACTTAACCGTGGGTAAGATGACAGTTTTCCCCACTGTAAGTATGATGGTATATAATGTGCTGTTTCGCCTGATTCTCGTCTCGCTCACCTTGCTCTCTCTTCTCGTCCGTTGCTCTCTCTTGCCATAACTGCTCATGTTGTGCTGGCCGTGGATCTCTTCTTTCACCAGGAAACAGCTCAGCAGCTAGTTGCTACTGTTTACCATCAGTCTGCTTCGATACAATCCCTCTTCCAGCCTTTTTAATTCTCTGCGCCCCGTCCAGCCATGTCCAGTGTACAGTCTCACTATATGGAGACAATAATCATGAACAACTCTTTGCTATTCGTAGTTCTCTCTCCAATTAGGTCTACTCGGGGGGGGGGCGTGTGGGAGTTGGGGAGGGGACTGCTCATCTAGGAACAGTCTTATGACTTGAGGTTATAAATGAACAATCAAGACACGCTCGGTGGAATACACAGCTTTAGACATAATGTTTATAGGTGATTTCAGCATGGTCAGCGCTTACTGAATGTCGATACTCTGCAACCCTGTAGAGGAAAGCGACTGTGTGCTGGGACAACGACATCAGGAGAACGGTAGGATTCAAACGCCCACTTAGTTAGAGCTACCCAGTATCGGCCGTCTGCTTTCTTTTGTCGTTTTCTTTAGGTTAATATTTGGACTCTTACAAAAAAGCGAAGAGATGTATAACTCTCAGAAGAGAGGGTGTGATTAAAGTATTTACACGATTGAGCCTTGTGTGTGCAAACGTAGATCGCGTTTGCTGCTAGGGCAGATTTTTAGCAAGATTTCTTTAGTAATAAAGAATGCCATTGAGTTCAACAATCTTAGACTACTTTTTTTGAGTCAAAGCCTTTGGGTGGGTAACTTGTAGCAGAGAGGAATGTGGATGTATGTTCCATCAAAGGTCTAGGCATGCTGCTCGCGGTGGAGTGCAGAGGAGCTGGAGCAAGAAGATATGCTTAGGGCCAGGACAGAGACAAAAGAAAAGAATGGTCTCAGAGGGGAGGGGGGTCGCGTTGTTTGTAGAACTTCGACATTGGGCGAGGTTTCATGTGACAAGTCAAGATCACAGCCCACATGAAGTTGGTTGTCTTTGAATCATTGATGTTATTTGCTCGGGACTTGGTGCACACTTATGATAAACACGCTGGTGGTGGGCGGTGCATGCCGAGACAAAATGCAAAAGGAACTTATTCTTAGTCAGTGCAGCGGCATATTTTATTTACGTTTTTTTTCAATTGTCTTGATAACGCAAGGAACGAAAAGTACTGGTAAAAATGAGATGTAGGCTTTCTCATAAGAGAATAGGGCACTGTACTGGAAAAATACCTAAGGTTGTATAATGTATAGCGATTCGAGAGTGTTGAGCAGAGGTACGCAAGTCAACAGAATAATACGGACACTAGACACTTGCCAAAGAATATTTTTTACACTATAGCAAGGCAAGAGAATGCAAATACGAGTAGGGCGCATACATGTCTGTTTGTTTTAAGATGTATCCTAGACTATTGTTCTAACTTTCGCACATTGACCATACGCGGAAATCAGGCACGCATAAGGTATTTGACCCATAGGTCTTGTTTTTCTTATCGTATATGCAGTGGAAAGATAATAATATCGTTTTATTAGTACAAATCAGAGGGTGAAAGTATCAAATGCAACTTTCTCACCAACTTGTATAAATAACCAGTGTGGTTGTTATCTTTCCCATTTTACAAAAAAACTTCATCCAAAAAATTATGGTGAAATTTTTTAAAAACCGCATAAGAAGTGATCGATTGTCAGAAAAATGGCAGATAAAAGTTCTATGTTTGGCTAGCTAACTAGAAGAAGCTGGGGCACAAGCAAGTATGTGGTCCAAGCGCTCTAGTCTTTTAAGCGAGAGGTGATGAAAATGTTCTGAGGCTAGGGACTAGGTGCGCTAACACATGAGGGAACCTTATGCCAGCTGTAATTTGTGGCCGTAAGTGGGAGATGCCTAGTCTCGCATTTGATACATTATACATGCATACAAGCGTTAAAATGTGATTTCACACAGAACATAATATATGTGAGCAAAAGAGGTCATATATCCTGTATAATGATACCTATTTAGTATTAACAGTATTTGTGTGACCCGATGGTTCACAAAAAAAAAATGACAGGGTTACTCAAAAATACAAAAGGGACCTTGTGAGCGGGAGGAGGGCTGGGAGTAAGTGAGGGAGGGGTCTCATGCACGATTCACAAATAATGGAAGGAAGGAAAGTCAAGAGGAAAAGGAATGATATATCCACCAGTTGAGATGAAAGTACTCAACGTTCCAGCATTGGTAATGCCTCCTCATCTTACACTCTGTTCTCGCTCCCTCTGATGTTTAATCAAAACTGGGCGCACTGTAAGACAATATGGTCTTCACGTCGAGATTAGATGAAGTTCAACTTTTTACTCATCATCTGGTTATCAATGTTTGCTTTGCGGTATCTCTTACCTTCCAAACAAAGAAATCCTTTACAATAAGTCCTCTCAAAAGCACCTAAACAATTAAACGAATTCCCAGTTGGATAGAAATTAGCAAGAAGGCCTGAGGGGGGGAATATAACGACAAAATGGCAAATATTTCATATTAAACATATGTCATTTTATTTGATTGTAATAGAGGAATCAAGGGAAAGCTAAGTAGGTACGTGCAAGCCTCTGTTGCATAACATTCAGTGCTTTGATTACTCTTTAGATCCAGAGAAAAAGTGTAGTGCAAGTCTATGTATATTGATATCAGAAGTGGGTGGAGGCAGACTTATGTATTATTTCTCAATAAAGTTTGATCAGATTGAGTCTGAAAGGATTAAGTTGACATTGACTACTTTTAACATAGGATAGGGACATGTGAAACTTTATAGTAATCTCACATTTATTTTGACATGAGGGTCTGAACAGCTGTGTGCTGGTTTTCGAATAAAGGTAACTGGCTATAGGTATACAAGTGGGGTGTGAGATCGTGATCACCTTAGATAATGAGGTGGAGGCTAGAAAGAGGCAAAGATAAATGTAGGCGAGTGGACTGACACATTAAAATTGGCTAAGTAGATTGGTGACATAAGAGTAGTAAAGACAGATGAATCGGTGAGGCCTCATGGGTGGGCAAATGTATACTAGGTGACTATGGTGTTTCTCTAAGGCTTTCGGGGTCTTTGGAAGGGTCCATGGGTAATCTGTTGAAAGGAAGACAAATACAGCTACTAGCTATGTTTATGTGGTACGGTCATAGGGAGGGGCTACTAACTGAACTTTTAGTGCAATTTTTATTAATACGATTTAGAATTGTGTCGCACCGCTGATTTGGTTAAGGGGTTATTGTAAGGGACTTTGCATTTCCCGGAGTGACTCTCGACACTCATGATACATGAGACATTAACCACATACCAACCACGACACAGCAGCGCATGTTGTTGCAAGATTTATCTTAGTTGTCTTGTTTTCTGTTTGTGTTTCCAATATTCACTCACTCTCAGGGAAAGTCTAATCAAACACGAAACGTGGCACAGACATAGCACATTCTGGTCAATTTATCATATAGCATTGGCTTGGGCGGACTGTTTTTGAGATAGTTAAGTATAGTGAGGGATAGAGTGTCTCTAAACTAGTATACATGATGAGTTAGGAAAGGAAAAAGAGAAATAACTCCGGAGTCTTCCCAACTAGTCTTGTGGTAGATAAGGCACGCTTGCAGCTATGATTGTGGTGGACTTTACTCTTGGTTTAATGTGAGAGAACGTGATGTAGGATATGGGAATTAATTCGAACGGTCTGTCACTTGGGTATTAAAGGTGAGGAGTCAAGTGAGCAACATAAACTCTAGAAGATGTGAGCTGTGACTGTTGTGTACAAAGTCATAAATGTAAATAAATGGGTAGGAATAGAAATTTATTTTGCTGTGAAAGGGACATGAATTTTTCTGTTTTTAGTTTTATTTTTTAGTGTAGTGGTTGTAAATGAGTGTTTGAAGTCAAAGAACTCACTTTGTCGGGTGTCTGTCATCAGCCTCGTCCTGGTTTGCAGGCAGTCAATGATTTGGACATGACAAGGATTCGCTAGTAGTGTTGTGTGTGTAGAGGGAGTTTCTCGACGCAATGCATAGATGGTTGGCAGGAGAAATGATAATGAAGACAGCAGAAGTGTTGTAAATCGAGAATTAACAAAAGAAAAGTAGTATTGAGTGAGACAAGCCACCATGACACGAAAACAGTCAAACAGTAATGTTTCTGGGCACTTGTGTTGCTGTCATGTGGTCTTTCGGTTTAGACACCGCTAACACACATATTGGGATGCAGCACGTAACTTTTAAATATATAATGTCTTTAGGGATAAGCCAAAACAAAGCACACAAGTAGTTTTCTTCACTTATCTCTTGAGCCGTGTTTGAGTTGGAACGTCGCTTTCGGTGAGCTCGGAAAAATTAAGTGGAGAAGCAAGGACTGATAAACAGTATTGAAAAAGATTGACAAACTATACTGTGCAGTTAAAGCAAATACATGGTAGAGTAAAAAAAATTCACTCCACTTTCATTTGTACTACAATAACTAGGTTATTAGGTAAGTAGTAAAAGTTGGTTTACACAGTAATGTATGCAAAGCTATTCAGAGAGCATCAAAGTTAAGGAGCAGGTCTCTAGATGAGCCAAGACATTTTCATACATTTGACGGTGAGAGTTAAAAGATGGGGATGTTCGTGTGTAGCCTTTAAGTCTATATCTTTATTGATCATCCTGTGACAGCTAACGTGACTTCATGGTATAGTTCAGAGGGTCTGAGCCCTGGCTTCAAAAGCTGATGTTGTGCATTATTGATAGTATGAGAAACCACTATATATGCATCATCGCTCTCTATTACTGCTCGCTACACAACAAAGTTTTTAGCCATAGGTGCTAGAAATCATTAGGTAATCGTCAAGATCTTTGTAGATCAGTTGCATGGGTTTTTGCGTTTTATGGAGTTTGCTTTAGGAAATTTTGGTAGAGAACTTTTTATTGATAGATAGGCCTTGTAAATTTGGGAAGCAGGAGACAGGAGGAAGGGACAGGAAACATTCTAGGGGCCGGCATACAGGATGACTGTGTTACCCGTTTTATTTTTTAGAGATCTGAGAAGTTCGGGGGATCACAATTATCAGGTTCAGAACGTTTAATTGTGTTTCACCTGACGTTTGGTATGTCGGACCAGAAAAAATAGCCTCGGTATTGAGGCAAAATGTTAACCGGGCCGGTTTTAGCTGTACTGTTAGAGAGTTCAGTTGACTTAATTAGCAAAAGGATTAGCAATATGTTGCTGAGGTGTGTTCAACCTAGATGGTAAAAATGCTACAGGAACTTCGGATGAATGGTAGGCTGCGGAAAATTAAGATGATTGCGTGTGACTGGTCATGAAGGTATCGTTAGTCATAGAGCGTGACCAGGTGGGTAGAATGGATATGGAAGACTCTGATATGTATAATATGTAGAAATGAGTATATCAGTTATTTTAAGGCCGTAGATTATTTGGACCGGAGTAACATTAGTCGCTCTGAAAACGATGAGACTCTCTCTAGACCCAACATGACCTGCTCTACGTGACCTCGATCCTTAAACGGACTAGGACACTGCGAGCATTCCGTAGAGTAACTCACTGCTGGCGTTCTTTCACTCATGACTTATAGTAAATATCAGAGCATATTGGTGATAATCTGCGCAATGAGGTGTTGGATAAAATATATGGTATTGACAGATGTGATAGAGATATGACCATGTTTTTGGCTTTCCATCTCTTTCTTGCAGAAAATAAAGATACGTTTGATTTTCTAGAAAGAGGAGACGCAGTGGCTTGATTGGTTTAGAGTATTATTTTGATGCTGTCCCTTTTAAAATCTGTCCCGCCTTCTTTGTCGCACGCCTTGTTTTGCATTCTGATTTTAGTTTTTCAAAAAAGGCGGATGTATCTTAATCTATTAGTCGTTTATCGAAGAAGACTGCGCCACGCTCTTGCATTTTCATATCAGACATCATAATATGATTTGGTCAGAAATGACATGCTAGATTGCTTCATAGTTTGCATAGTGAAGCACTCAGGGACAGCAACATTGATTCCTTTTAATTAGGTTTCAGAGATGTAAAATAAAAGCAGAGAAGCGGTGGTCTTGCTTTCGGGGTAAAGAAAAGGACTTTAACGAAGAGAATGCACAGCGCAGAGTCAAGATGACTCGATCACACGCGCGCAAAATGTTCACATAGACACAGTTAGGTGATGGCAAAGAAAACCATAAACTTGACTCTAACGCATCAATTAGCCAATGAGGAAAAATAGAACAAAAAGGAACAAATCGAAGCAGTGCGCATTAAAGACGGGCACACAATCATGATCAGAACTTAAAACAAAGCACACCACACACACTTTCTGAAAAGACACCTTGGGGAAGCTGGGTAAATATTCAGGCAGTGGCAGGCTTTGTACAGAGGATTCACAACATTATTTCCAGGAAGGGTGTAGAAGAAAGGTTAGGGGAGGTTTAGAACATAACAAATGCAGATCATATCGTTTCACATGGCTTCATAGAAAGCTGGGTACAATAAGAACAACATGTCAACGTTTCTGTTGGGCATTAACTGTACGGTGAGGGATCGGTCTATATCTGCAAAATAGTTACCTTTTGTGGCATTTAGAGTCAAAAACCCCACCCCTTCACCACCTTAACTTGTGAGATATCATGGTGATGCTGCCACTAAAAAGCATCTTCGATATCTGCTAGCCAAGGCGAATCATTTAATATTCGATATTAAGAGGTTAAATAAGTTTGCATGTTTGGCTCACTGTGACTAAGCGCAGTACCCCACATTCGCAGATAACTACTCCTACAATTCGAATAAGTAGCTCCGCGCCTGTCGCTATCAGGGCACACAAACTTCTGGGGATCAGCTCATAAAGTGGTGTAAATTGTGATTGTTCAACTTAGTTACGTGAGGGTTTTTCATAGTTGGCGAGGGTGTGTGTGTGTGTGTAGTAGAAGAATGTGTGTAGTTTGTGTGTGTGGGTGCTCGTGGTGTGTGTAGATGATGTGATGTGAAGATAGGGTGTTACGTCTGTTCACGGCTCTCCTCACTTAGCAGTCGCCATACTCACGCTCTCACTCATAGCTCCTTTCCGCAACTCATAATGTTGTGTGTGTGGAGTGTGTGTTTGGTTCTTTTAACGACAGAGAAGAGACATATCACAGCTATTCACGTTCGAGACGTGCTCACGCAGGTGTTCCACACCACACAACCACAACCCCCACCCACACTTCTATATTTTATAGTTTCATGGGGGAAAACTGGGCGTGGGAATGAATACCTAACCCTATATCTGGTTCTTTAACCATTCTTAAAACAGAACAATATTTAATTTACTTGTTGGGGGAGGGGGTGTTTAACGCAATAATGGTTGGTCCTTCCTTTATGACAGCTTTATTCGCGCACACAGCTGCGATCGCGCCTGCGGCTCTCATGCGATAACATAACTCGTGCTCTCATAACAAAGCAATGGGCGAAGTTGGTCACGATGTAAGTTCAACGACACACACCCCAACACACAGGTATAACTATGACCTTCTACACCACTTCGCACTTACATGAGACAGCATTATTATGCTTTGATGTGCTGCGCTAGTTCTAAAGCCTTGCGATACGACATGTTTTATTGAGCGTGATAATTGGGTGTTGTTGTTGTTTATATTGGAAAGAGTGTTAAGTACGGTGTTAAATATTCTCAGTGATCCAAGCCACGGTGACATATGTCGATTGCTTAGGCCCATTGACCGACTGATCGAGTGGGGATACCGCGGGGTGGGTTATTATGTAGACTGTTCTATATGATCTGTTTACTTGTGGTATATGATATGGGCGTTCAACGCTATTGGGTTTGGATTGGGTTTTAGCCGTCAAGACCGTGATACGGGCAGGTCCATGACGCCTGTATGCTGCATCAGATCGTGTCTGTGGACGGTGTGGGATAGCTGTGTGTTTAGGCCAGTGCTTGATTGATAATGCCTCTACATACAATATCTGGCACGACTGACGATACGCATAGCTTTTGTGGTTGTCGAACTTCCACTCTCGTGTGGCTATGTAACATATGCACTCGGAGCAACGCTGACCACTCCTCACCGCGTCACTTCTCTTGCGCACATACCTTAGCATCCACTCCCGGAACATGATAGTTTGTACCGCATCTCACCGCTTCCATACGGGACATCTTGGCCCGCCAGCTAAGCCACCAAAGCAGCCCCCTCGCCTCACGAGGTTCCGGCCCCGAACGGCAAGTCGGCAGAACAAACACTGCCTCCACACCACACACCACACAGTCACCCATCAGTCCATACCTCCCGTATGGGAAATCACATAAATGGCTCGCCCCTTTGTGGTTTTTAACTATCAATACCATTATAGCACACCTCGCACACTGCACTCGCTGCTCCACTCTGTCGTGTCTCGTCACATCGCGTGCCACACGCGTCAGCAACACGCTACTCAAACTCAGCCTGGTCCCCTGATCCAGTCGTATCTTGTCCCCAACTCGTTCGGCTTTCGTTGGGTGCTTCTTTGCCTGCTCACCAAGGTGTGATCTACCTGACGCACGACATCAGTATAGGCTAGGTATGGGCTATAGTTTGGTAGTTAAGAGGTGGGAATTCACCTGCCATTTTATACACTCTGCTGTCACTCTCCGACATCTACAGCTCTCATCATACTTCTGGCCATCATCCATAACACAGGATACGCTGAGAGGGCTCCTAGTATATAGTTATAGGATCCCACCTAATTAAAGCCCCGAGTCCTAGCCCCATCTCGCTCGCAGCACTAGGTCGAAGGATCTCACTGCTCTATATACGGAACATTTCAAGTAACAGCATGGGTCACTAAGAGAAATAGTTGACCTCGGGTGATATGTTATAGATATCGGTTTGTGAATATGAATTCATAGTTGCCATTAAGCATAGGCGGAGACACATGGGAAATGGTGTTCATAAAAACGTTATATGTGTCAGGCATCAAGAGACATATGCAGATTAAAGTATATTTCTTTTGGCTTTTATGCCTTTATTTGACAGGACAGGAGAGAGACAGGAAATGGGGGAAGCACAGTAGAAAACTGTCTGTGGATGCGGGATGAATCCGGGCACAATGCACAGGCTGCGCTCTTACATGGAGAGCTGCAAGCGACCGTAGCGCTTTTTAGCATCATGTGTTACCCACCGCTCGTCACTTATATTTAGTCTTCCACCGTATGCGGCGGCCATGCCAGTCGCACTGGGCCATGAATAACCGGCATGAGCCGCACTTAGATTATATATCTCGACGTAAGGGTATATAATATATAGTCTCATCGCTAGCCGTACCCACGCTCATATTCTCCTTAGGCCTTTGTTTTGTATCATCACAGTCAGATTATACCCTGGCACCATTTGACAAGAGCAAGACAACATTATCACTATGTGTCCTCACCAAATAATGACTAATCAAGATTTCCATTTAAGCCGTTAGAGTATATTTTCGAGGGAATTATTGATAAATGTTGTGTGAGTGAGTACCTATATATTCTCAACATGAGTAAATAACATATAGTCACTCATTTATACGGTTAACTTACTGCACACTATCCTCAACATCAAGTTACGTGTGTGGTTGTAGTTGTGGGTTCTATTCACACAGACAATGTTGTATTTCGAAATGAACATTTCAACTCATTCAGCAGAAGTGCTTAGGCACTCTTACGTGCGGAGCCTGGTATGTTGTTGGAAACGCAAAGCACGTGACAGCAGGCGAACGGAGATCTCTCTGGAATACACCAGGTTCCCAGAGAGAGCTAGAGGTCTTAGACTTCAACAGTGTAAGGTGCACTCGTTAAGCTTGGTAAGATATGATACGTTCAGAATTCACACATACCATCAACGCCTACTTATATGGACACCACTACACGGATCAGATGGCCAAAAAATGGAATCTTCACATACCTGCTATACAAACGCATAACTTATAGTGCCAGCACTTACTTAAGGTACAATGACACAGATACATACTGCTGTTTCACAATCATACAATGCTTGGATATTACAATGACATCGGCCAGCGGATGAGTCATGAAGGTGTTGACATAACTTGTAAACCAGGCTTAGTCATACTGAGATAAGAGGTGAGACTCATGAAGTAAAGAAATTTTACACCACACCCACAGAGTTACGAACACATTGAGGTTTTTACTAAGAAGCTAACGTTTAAGGTGATTTTGGTACGTCAAAACACGCCAAAATACGGTTGAAAAGTTTATGGAGCATGTTGGGTGGGGCTTCGAAAATATGTTCCAATTTTTACCCATCGTCTCGCCCAATTATCTCACATCAGATGACTCCGCCTCTCTCACTCGCGTTCTCCCACAACCTTCTCACACTGCACTCTATGCACTATCGCCTCCTCCCCGGCACCCCGCTCCACACACCACACCCCGATTTTAAACTAGAAACTTATGAACAGGTAGGCTGAATTTGATTTATGTAAGGGGTTAATTGGGTATGCTCACCTTGAATGGCACAAATCGCAATACATTCAAACTTGCACTTAGGACCGCCGCCATCAGTCGGGTTTAGGTGCATGTTCTTTGTTAAGCTGCGATGAACGTAATAGTAGATACAGGGAACTGAGTCAGGGAACTTATTAGGCCTTCTACTCCGTTGTTCTTTTGAGCAGTGTTTTTCGTATTTCAGGTGTTCCTAATCAGAATGAAAAGATGAGTGGATTAGATTGTGATGTATATGTTATTTACTATATATGTAGAAATAAAGGCCGTGTTATCTCAGCGCCATCTATACACTCAAGACGTAATATTTAATTTTACAGAACGCGGATGAGAGTTACTTCACAACGAGCCTAAGAGACCAGGAGAAGTCAGAAATTAATAATTTTACCTATTGTGTGTCCACATTCCCCTCCACCACCACCTGACCTGCCACGACTCCGCTACTCACGCCCCCTCATTGGTTTGACTGTTTATATGGGGTTGTGACTGAAAGAAAAGGATTGGTTAGGTATCACATAAATGAATGACAAAAAACAAAACTTCAATATTCAGTTGAACACATAAATTAAGACGCCAAAATGGGAAGATGAAACGAATTTTGTATTTGACACTGATTTCTCCATTAAACAGGACAGGAACGCTTGGTGTACAGTTTGTTTTTTTTTTTTTTTGGTTAATTTTTTTTGGTTTTAACAAGCGGCGATGGTCGCAGATCACATCCAAGGGGGTATTGTTTTTGTGCTACTTAGTACTGTTCACATTAGTTGACAGATTAGTTTATTTTAATCAAAAGTCTTTGCTAAACTGCGATGTACATACTGGCAGACAAATTCCTCAAATTATAAGTGTTCGTTGTTATAACTGTTTTAATTTATATTTGGATGCTATTATATTTTGAAGACTTTAAGCGGTCGACTTCAGCCTCACGGCCACCAGACAAAATCACGAATGATTGTATTCAGGGTTGCATATGTTTGAATTCAGCCGTAAGGATGGTACCAAAGCTATAAGCTGAAGTACAGTCCGCAAGGATAAAGGAATTTGGTGTGTGTCAGACCTCTTTATTGTTTGTCTGGAAGGTAGGAAGGGGTGACAATGGAGTAAAGGGTCCATTCGAAGGGATGTGAATCGTAGAATTTCGCTTTCGCAAGGGGATACTGTCTTTACAAATAAGTACGGCCTCTAACAAAGGAGGGAGGGGTTAAACTAGATTTATCGATTTCAGACTTAAAGGGTGGCGCGTGGGAAATAACACTTGATGATATACGTTTAGGAGAATCACGGGGGGCTTTTTGAGTGACTATATTCTGGTAGACTTGTCGTTTTGGGCTTACTGTGGCATTATTGGCACTTCAAAAGAGTGTCTTGCATAATCTAGCTTGGTTGTGATGAGTAAGGTCTGGTTTCTTGGCCTATCTTGTTATTAATACTCAACATGAAGCGATTGTAGGCCACCCATTGGACCTTGGTGGTGCACATAATCCAGGGTAGTGAGACATTAGTTGTAGACATTTTAGTTAGGGTTTATGGCTTTCGGGTCTTTATTATATACAAAGGGATGAGACTCCATATTTCTGAAACAGAAATGTAGTCAGGACTTCTTGTGGTCAAGTTACTCATGTCTATGAGATATCTGGGGCTCGGAACAAAACTTATTTCACTACGGGTTTCTTCACGCTTTGACCTAACTAAAATACATTTGCTATGTTTAAATTGGCGTTACTAAAATCTATTAAATGGGCGGCGAAAAAAGATGGCATTCTCTCCTGTTGTATATGTCATATCGCCAAGTTTGCTTTTTAGTGATTCTACCTACCAGGTGGGCAAGCAAGATTATTTACAATTATAACCGGATATAATTCTTTGGTACCGTCAGGCAATAAGATTTGACATAAATTTCACCTCCATATTAAACATTGAATAACCTAGTGGAATATATGTTCAAATCTGAAAAAAACTCATATTTTTAAAAATAGCGTTTAGGAGTTGCAGATTAATATAACTTTCTAGTGTTCATGTTTAGAATTGGATGTGCTCGGTGAGTGGAGGGAGGGACAAAGTGATCTGAAATATAGACACAGAAGTACTGCTTTGGCTAGGTGTGGTAGGTAGAAAGTACACTCGCAGGTACAGGTGTAAGCGGCAGAATTCAGAAGGGCGGTGGTGGAGATATGATGGGCTACATTGGGTTTCATCAAGGTTAAAACTGCGCACTGTTCGTTAGATGTCAATATCCCATTTAGTCGTGAGACTCAGGATAAGAGCACTTCTGATGACCGGGGTAGCGTGGTCGAGACTCTCTTGCCCACAGAGCGTCCTGACTAGATGGCACTGTACGTGGCGTTGTTCTCCATTACATTCGCTTGCCAGGTAGCGTCACGGAAAGCACTTTCCAAAGTTAAGTAGATGAGTCAGAGGCACAGATTAGAACTCGTCGATCCTTGTCAATAGCTCCTCTGGTCTCTTTCCACTCATCACAAGCAACGAAAATAATACCTAATAACGCTGGTGCCGAAAGGTTTTCCTGTTGCTTACGTAATTTTAGTTAAATTGCCTAACCATTCAGGACCACATCACGGATGAGACCACTCCTTCCCGACTCCGAAGACCACTGAGCTCACCGCCAGGTCTTACGGATCGATCAGATCGGACGTGCTTGAACGCCACCCCTTCGCTCCACGTTCAATAACTCTTAAGGGCTTACACACACACTTTACAGTAATATTGCAGGACGTTACATACACCAATTTGACACATCAGCCGATCAAACACTTCTAATTTTGCTGACACCCTTAATTTGTACTTAAATGTGTAAATTAGTTTAAGGAGCTAGTGAATTCAGAGGCATGTGAAAGATGGGTCATTAGAACAGTTGGTAAATGGGACTGTTGTGTTAGTCAGGGAAGAGAGACATTGCTACAGTTGATAAATAGAAAATGTCAGGAAGTAGAAAAGAGGCAAAAAAGGATTCTCTTTAGGCGTCCCAATCAGGCTTTTCGTTATTTGTCTGCTGGCTATCCGGCTACATCGGTACACCAATTGCTTCAACCTACTAAACAGGCAATTCGATTGGTGATACATTAGCGCAGCTCGAAAGCCGTTTGGTTCTATTAAACACGTTACTAGGGTACTGCCCGCTTTTCCAACGAGTCAAAATCATAGTTACGATAGAAATTTAGTAATAAGTATATATAAAAAAATAGTGGCTAATAATAATCAGTGAAAATTTCTAATGAATAATGCTTTATAAATGGGGAGGGACTGTAGCCTCGGTATCATTTACTATGTGTGCTGCAATACGTATGTATATCTTTCTGCTAGCATGCGTGTAGGATGGATTCATCGCACCTTTTTTCTGTCTCACGCGTGCGAGGAGGAGGCATCACATCCTCGTAAATCTCTCTTCCTGGGTGTCACATGGACTCGATTTTAGACACTGATCAAATTAGTGGGGAACTTACTTCAGGAAAGACTGGTCGGATGCGGGACTCGAACGCTGGGCCGACTGCAGCGAGGACTGTTAGCTCTATACATGGAGAGCTGCTTAGACCACTATGCCACACGACACGCCAGCATGATGTAATTAGCCATAGAAATGCCAAAAAAAGATCTTAGTATAGTATGGCAAGAAAAATGTCAAAATAGAACCATAGTATAGTATTGGCATAAATGGTCAAAAATAATCAGATACAGTATTTAGAGCGATAAAAGGTCATAAAGTTGTCAAGAAGTATGTCAAGGAATGACAGACGTAAATTATAATTAGGCATATCACAATGCTCAAAAATACATTCAAACAAGATATTCGCCATTTAACGTCATGAAAAACAGTAAAAAGAATGTCAAGGCATGAGACGAAATAATTAATTGGCATAAAAATGCCAAAAAAAGTCATATTACAGTAGGCATAAAAAGGTCATGAAAAAGTCAAGATGTCAAAGGCATGAGACGAAAATAAATAATTAGCCATAAAAATGCCCAAAAAAGTAATAATAAAGTCAAGCGAACCGAACATGCAAAAAACGCACTCACTAAATATAGTATGGACATAAAATTGTCAAAAATTACATCCATAGTACTACTTAAGGCATCAAGAACGTAATCAGAACGTCATAGTATGCTCAAGGCATGAGCCGCACAACCACATAACATATAATTAGACCAACATAAAATGCCAAAAAGATACAGTCTTAAATAATAGTATGGCAGAAAAATGTCAAACACATCACATCGAGAAGCACTCATTTAGAAGGGCAACAACCAGAGCAACATCATGAAGAAAGTCACAGAAGTGTACAACGCCTCATTGAGGACGAATAACACACTAATATATCCATAAACATGCTATAGAATATCGTATCGTCGTCTCCACGTTATCCCAACGGATCCGGTCGCGTGGGCCGACAGCAGCCTCAGCAGAGAGGT
>NW_019197037.1:0-134 GCF_002260705.1 Seriola dumerili
AAGGGAAAACAACAACCAATGAATATAGCAGAGGTTGTCGAACCTTTTCATATCATGGAGTGTAGAAATTGAGAATTTTAGAGGCACTACCTGTTGTTATTATTAGTTATTTTGTACATTCTGTACCTGACATT
>NW_019197038.1:0-164 GCF_002260705.1 Seriola dumerili
GGGTTCCGCTTGCTGCTTTCAGAGATGTACAACACACACTCAGGGCCCTGTCCGACACCCGGCGCAGAGAAGCACCCTTTCATACTACCTGGTAAATCTGCTGCACCGTTTCACATTGATAAATATATGAATAAACTAAATTTGTTCCACCACAGTTTCATAGC
>NW_019197039.1:0-272 GCF_002260705.1 Seriola dumerili
AATTACTGAATAAAAGATATGACAATAATTATGCTTCTTTGGACAATGGAATACATTTCTGTTTGAACTTTCAAAAGGTTATGCTCAAGTGATTATGTGCATCATCATCAAACTAAATTCATGTAACTGCCTTAAAAGGAGGAGATTAAGCAGCTGCAACCGTTAATTTGTAAAAATAAGGAAGTAGAGAATAAGTCCATCAGTGCATTAGCAGTGTTATTTTGTCTGACTCTACTCACCAACATGACTGTTCATCTCAGCTTTCTTCTCAT
>NW_019197040.1:0-116 GCF_002260705.1 Seriola dumerili
ACCATGCAGGCGGAAGATGTGGAGCAGGACCAGCTGGGCCGTCTCTTTAGCTGACGGCAACTTGGGCAGGGGCACAGAGTGGGCCATCTTGCTGAAACGGTCGACCACCGTGAGGA
>NW_019197041.1:0-156 GCF_002260705.1 Seriola dumerili
TTCTGGGCACCTCTAGAATCCTGGTTCCGGACCCCTGTAGGGGTTCACCGGCCCTGTGGATAACCTTGATTGACCCCTGAATCCTCCTGTGTAATTTCCTCTGTAGTTACATTCACAAGCAAAATGACCACACTGTCCGCAGTTATAACATGCTTC
>NW_019197042.1:0-114 GCF_002260705.1 Seriola dumerili
AGAATTTGCATCAGTTTGTATCAAAGTTTATTGGCAGTTTGAGACGTACTGTGACTGTGAAGAGATTTTGAGACATACTGTGACTGTGAATAGATTTGATGTTCACAGGCAAAC
>NW_019197043.1:0-294 GCF_002260705.1 Seriola dumerili
CACACACACACACACACACACACACACACAGAGGGTTTATTTCCCTTAGATTTTCTTCACTAATGTGTTTAAATCTGTATCAGTGAGCAGGATCATCCCTCCTGGAAGGTGTGTCATATCCAGACAGTCCAGATGTGACCTCAGCTGGTCACAGTGAAATGCCTCTTTAAGATGTGCGGTTTTATCACACAAAACAGTCCCACAGATGTTTCATGTTGTGAGGTAACAGGTAGCTGAGTGTCCACCGGAGCTGTTGCCCATGAAATGAACACTCATTTCTCCATCGTGAGACAT
>NW_019197044.1:0-112 GCF_002260705.1 Seriola dumerili
TCTGTACTCAGTGTGCTGGAGTTTTAAATCTCCTGTCCTGCCTAAAAGTCTGCGGCGACTTTCCCGCGCTGCTCACCGATAGTGATCTGTTTTACATCAACCAACCAGAGCT
>NW_019197045.1:0-132 GCF_002260705.1 Seriola dumerili
TGCTTGTTTGTTAACCGTTCTTCTTCTATCTTATTATTTATTGCGTTTTATGGTCGTAGTTAGCCGTTTTTTACGCTTCCGGGCGTCCCCTGATGATAACCATGGCAACCCCGTGTTTAATGTCACAACGCT
>NW_019197046.1:0-213 GCF_002260705.1 Seriola dumerili
TTTGCGTTCGTCTTTTTTCATTTTATGTTTTACCGATCGCCTTTTTTGTTTTTTCAATCGTCTTTTTTGTATTGTATTTTAACAGGTAAGTTATTGAAGTATATGAAGTAATATATTAATATTTATGTAATTTTCTCAATTTTAACCCTCTGTATACCAAAATGAATTTAATAATCCTTGTAAAAATTGTTTTTTATATTAATAAGTCTTTTG
>NW_019197047.1:0-535 GCF_002260705.1 Seriola dumerili
GTGATGTTATGTGAGTTAATGTTAATGTGAGTTAAAAGTAAGTTGTTTCCAGTTAAGTCTGTCAACACATCATGCCATTAATCTTCTCTCTTCTAGTTCGTAAAAAACCTTTGTTGGATACTTTTTGTTGAAAACAACACAAAAAACATCACACATCCTGCTCCAGAGATTACTCTGATCCCTCACAGACAAATGTTGAAGCCAAACATTTGTAGATTCAGGGTAATTTCCAAGTGCACTGTGTGAAAAACAACTGATACTTCATTAAGCCTGAGAATTCCCACTAATACAGCGAAGAATATGCTGATCACTGCTGAATCTGTGCAGGGGGGATCAGCTAAGGAGGCCACTGTTTGGTTTTTCTCAAATGTCAAATGCATCCGGAGCCTCCCCTCCAAATTCCTCTGTCCTGCGGTAAAGGAAGATGGAGGTAGGAGCTTGGAAATCATGACTTCCATAAGAAGATATGTTTGTGGTTTAAAGACCAAAAACCATCTGTCTCTGGAGCTCTAGTAACAACAGGTCAGTGAGCCAA
>NW_019197048.1:0-106 GCF_002260705.1 Seriola dumerili
TTCAAAGTGATAATATTTTTCACTATCTGCAATTAAATTTTATTAAGTACAAATAAAGTGTTTCATCATTATTATTATTTTTAAATCATGTTCAGTCTTGTTAGTG
>NW_019197049.1:0-194 GCF_002260705.1 Seriola dumerili
AAACACAAACCTACAACGATGCTGCGCTTCAAACACAAACGACTTAATACAAAAGGATTTAATAAAAATGTAATGCTAGGTGTTCAGCCAGTATCTCCAACAGTATCTGCATGATTGGTGAATGTGCTTGTTGTTTGTGCTTTATGCAGCATGCAACATCTCTTTCTAATCAGCTATAGAAGTTATTGCACTTA
>NW_019197050.1:0-119 GCF_002260705.1 Seriola dumerili
GTACGGATTAAAAGAAGGAGAAAAAAAAAAAAACCCATCACTCAATCTGTTGATTTTGGTTCAATATAATATCATCTCACTGGAATTAAACTAAACTTTTACTGGTAAACTATCCTGTG
>NW_019197051.1:0-1859 GCF_002260705.1 Seriola dumerili
AAAAAAAAAAACACAAAGCGTTTGTTGATAAGAAAGACACATTTTTGCAGTACTACTTAATTTACCAACTGGCCCCACTCGTCTACTAAAAGATGGGACACAGAGAAAACCCATATCATATCAATGACATATCAATGCCACACCATCACAGCTCTTCTCTGCACACTGTAGTCTGTTTGCATTTTTCCATCACTGCACTACGTCATGTGTTTCATTGCTCTGATTGGTTGTACGTCTGTCCAATCACGTCCAGAGGCATGTTGGCCTGCAACCATTGGAAATGCCTGATGGAAATTGAAATATGCTGCTAGTAGAAATCTTTCATATGTATTCAGACTCTGAGCAGTGAATTTCATACATGTGGTTTGACTAATCATTACACAGTATAAAACCCTTCTTTTTATGTATGGGCAATTCTAAACCATTAACATTTCATTAAAAAGATCCAGCTGCACCATCATCATCAGAAATGGATGTGGGCTTAGATGACAGTATAGGAAGAGACGTCTCATCTCTTTGAGTCTTCTCCCCTCACATCTTTTCCTTCATTCTTTAGTGGGAGGGACTACGATGCCAAGTAAATGACGCAAGTGAGGGAAATGTGGAGGCAGTTCAGGGAATTGAGATAATTAAATGCACACATCATTTCCTGTGAATCCCTGCTGCACGTGAAGGCGAGTTGAATCCAGGACACTAACAATGAAAAACAACTACATAAAAGAAGGCGAAGTAAGGAAAAGAAGTACATTGAGTGGCTATTGCGTAAGTTAAACAGCACCAAAAACAGGATTTGATTACTTCAGTGTAATGTCTAACTGAGCAGAGGTCTAATCAGCCAGAATAAGGGGAACAGCTGTATGAGTGTACAGGACCTTTATCCTGTAACCTACTGTAATATTTATCCACTGTGTAATATATTTTATACAGTGGAGAAATATTATTAGTTAATCTTGTTCTTTGACTTTTCCCCCCCCATTCTTTCATCCTGTTTTTTTTTGTCATTATCAGCTTTTTTTTTAACCTTTAGGTGCAGATGAAACTTTTTTATAATATGCTTTTCATAACTTATATAAATTAATTACTTTTCAAATTCCATTCTCCAACTTCTGCAAAAAAGAAGGCTTTTGGATTTATAAAAGGCAGGTGAGCTTAGACGCAAGGTCACTCAACCATTGTTTTCTTGAGCGGCACAAAAAGGGAACACTTGCTACGCTGTGAGGCGGAAACCAATCTCAACATGCTCTGTGAAGGGCTCGTCGTCTCCTTTCCTGCCTCTTCTGTTGCCTTTCTTTTGTTTCCCCTTTCTGCTTTAAGACATATTTTGGAGCCTGACACATAATTAAGGAGTAAAGTGTCGTTTTGATTTGGCTATCAAGCTAATTAGGACAAAACCTCTTCCAGTATAAGTGCTCATCACCATCTTGCTGGCCAATTACCAAGGAGGAAGGAGGGATTTGTTTGAGTGTTTCTTGGTGCGCTTATTGATTCTGAATGCATCAATGAATTTTTTGTGGAGCTACAATTCTGCTTTTCTGTTTGTGGGCTCTCTCGTGTATTTAATCTCCCTCGCCATCCCTTCCTCTATCCTCTTCATCACTCGCTCTTAGCTGCCTCTGTTCCCTGCAGTGTCCACGCGCTGCAGCTCTTGGTCGCCACATGTAGCTTAGCTTATAGCTTATCGCCGATGTCACTCGTCACTTTTAGAAGCATAAATCTGATTGTTGAAAGGAACGTGTGGCTCTCGTTTTCCACCGTGGATTGAGTGATCACACCCTGCAGCGGTGTGCGTCAGTAGCCTCTTCCGCCAGCAAGTAAATACACAACTCGCCTCTCCTCAAAAAGAAACAAATAAAATATAC
>NW_019197052.1:0-368 GCF_002260705.1 Seriola dumerili
CTGTAGCTTGTGGACAGACGTCTCCCCTGACCAATCAGAGCAAGCCAAGGGGGTGGGCACTTCAGAGGCAGGGCCAATAGGCTGTGAGAGGTGTAGAAACAAGAATCTGCTTTGTTTTGAATGGTTCCTAAAGGTTTCTTAGGAACCAAAATGCTTCAGTATGTTTTCGATCATTTCATATTAGAGAGTTAAAGCACATTTCTCCCAGTTTTCCTTTTTGAGAGGTTTATGGGCACCAGTGAAAAAAAAAGAACTATAAAGGCCTATTAGAGTTATTACTGTAGGAACACAGAACAAGGTAAAATGATGAGATAATTCTGCAACATAAATTACATTTTATTATATTACAAGAGTTAGTTTACATTTTT
>NW_019197053.1:0-130 GCF_002260705.1 Seriola dumerili
ACACCCTCGCGGTTCGGTGAGGATTAGGAGACACCATGCAAAGTGGTTCACCTGTGCTAATTACATTAACTAACTTAATTAATTATTTACATGTGTTTTGAGTTTATATAGGAGCAGACGTGGGTAGTAA
>NW_019197054.1:0-114 GCF_002260705.1 Seriola dumerili
ACGTTAGGAACATTGAAGTGTATTTAAGAGATGTATGTGGATGTGTTTATGAGGACCCACTTTAAAGATAGGTAATTCAGTATATGTTTACATACCTGAGCTTCTGTGAGCTGC
>NW_019197055.1:0-122 GCF_002260705.1 Seriola dumerili
CAGTGAGGCCAATTTAATGTAGAAAGTGATGGATTGATTGAAACCATTTATTTTTTAGTGAAGGAGAAATTATTTTCATGTTTTCTTTAATACACTGAATCTACATGGCTCAACGTCTGGAG
>NW_019197056.1:0-107 GCF_002260705.1 Seriola dumerili
GTTTTTATGCCATACTATACTATGACATTTTTATGCCATTCTGTAGTATGACGTTATTTGAAATTCTCATGCCATGCTATACTATGACGTTTTTTGACGTTTTTATG
>NW_019197057.1:0-206 GCF_002260705.1 Seriola dumerili
GCTCCACCTGTGTCACTTTGTACCTGAGAAGCACACAACAGCACGGGATCAGAGACAGCTGTGTTATATGTGTCAAACAGATGGGGGGACGTTTGACTGATGCTAAAATGACCCCCCACCCATCGCTACGTAACTTCACTTTGTTAAATTATAATTGTTACGCAATATAATAATAAATATCATATTATTATAATATAACATGTTTA
>NW_019197058.1:0-113 GCF_002260705.1 Seriola dumerili
CACACACAGTGAACTGTTCTGCAGTTCATGTATGAAGTTGAACTGACGACCTTTCATGAAGAAAAGCAGAGAAGAAGAGAGACGTGACGTCAGCATGAGAACAACCAGACGAC
>NW_019197059.1:0-108 GCF_002260705.1 Seriola dumerili
CAAGAAACTTTCCTTCCCCACATCTATCCTCTTTCTTCTCCTCTCCTCTCTTCTCTTCTCCTCTCGTATATTTTGTTTGTTTCCTTTGGGTGAAACACATTCCCTTTC
>NW_019197060.1:0-111 GCF_002260705.1 Seriola dumerili
CCTGGAAGCATACAATGGTTAAATCCTTAAATGTCCACAACATAAAACAGCTGGTTTGAATATTTGAAAGTCTTTTTAGTCTAATGAACCCAGTCCATTAGTATTTAAATT
>NW_019197061.1:0-596 GCF_002260705.1 Seriola dumerili
ATGACTTAAAAACTGTGAACACATTCTCATAAAAATAACTTTGAATGAAGAATAACAGGTGGTTGAACTTGGCTAAAATATGAAAGAAGAGAAAGCCTACCTCTCCTCATTAACACCACACAGGAACAAATTAGCACAGCTTTCACTAATTGGAGCATCAAATAGAAGGGTCTGTCATAACATCCAGTCATTTCTTTTTTTAATTTTGATTTTCAAAAAGTCTAAATATCTAGACTTATTTTAATTTCCTCTGACTGAAGTATCACGTGTGTCATAGTCATTACTTAGAAATCAGGACTTCTCATGACTCTGCTCCACCTTTCATTCAGTATCAATGAGTGTCTATGTTTTTTTCACCTCATCTCTGTGTAATCAGTCTGTGTAGAAGGGTGAAAAGATGAGATTAATTGCCGGGGCGTCACCTGCAGTTGTCTCGTCCTACCTGTCACTCCTGGCCTATTAGGCTCATTACAGAGACGCAGCCTAACAGTTACAGAGACAGTCGATTACTGGAAGGGTGTTGTCGCCCTGAAAACCACTAAAGCTCTCACTCTGCCAGAAGAGGCTGTGGACAGCGAGAGTGGAACACAGGCTGA
>NW_019197062.1:0-106 GCF_002260705.1 Seriola dumerili
ACTGATTATAAGTGCCTCATTTGATGTAAATAAATGCTTTATCCTTTCTAAAGAAATGACTCCTCTAAATTCATATATTATATGCACACTATCTGCTGATAGAAAA
>NW_019197063.1:0-348 GCF_002260705.1 Seriola dumerili
TGTAAAACAATAAAAAATACAGAAGAATATTGCATGATGGGAAATATCGCAATATTTGAGATTATTGAATATCAGCCCAAACCTACTGTTCATTAGATCAATATAATACTTATTACGCATATTGTATTGTCTCTATTAGTCACTACTATATAAACTCTCCAACAGCAATCTGGAGGATGCAACTAGTTCATGAGAAAATATCAACCTCATGTGTATATCAGCATGACATCATCAGCATGACATCATCATCACAAGTGATTGGTTATTCGCTGGCACAGAATGTAACTCTAACAGAGAGTTGCAGAGACAATGTATTTCTGTAGTCCAACTCGCCGTTAGCATCCCCCT
>NW_019197064.1:0-124 GCF_002260705.1 Seriola dumerili
AGGGGCTAAAATATGCTGAGGTTTTAGATTGTATAGACTGTCTTCAAATTTGTTCAATACACTGTATTACTGATTACCACTTTTGTTAATGACACACAACCTTTGACCCAAGTTCCACCAATTT
>NW_019197065.1:0-122 GCF_002260705.1 Seriola dumerili
AACTCTCCAAATGAAATCACAATTAGTCAAAAATCATTTCACATTTATGAACATTTTTTATTGCTGAAAGAGAGAAAAAAAAAAAATATATAAAATTTAAAGGAAATGTTTTATGTGTGTTT
>NW_019197066.1:0-1476 GCF_002260705.1 Seriola dumerili
CAATAACGCTGTTAAATCATTCTCAGCGCATAAATCTGCAGCTTCTCCGTTAGAAGCTGTCCCTGTATCTGCAAACTGACAGCTTTCACTATAAGTGTGATTTCATCACAGAAAACTTCAGGATGAGTTTTCCTGTCTATTTGAGTACCATCCATGAAGAATATAATGTATTTCATGCTTACATGTCCTAAAGTTATCAGTTACACCTGAGCATGCAATACTATTCATTAGCTATGTTAACATGCTCACAGTGTTAAAATCTGCTGTTTTCCTCGATAGAAGCTGTCTCTGTCTCGTGACAAACCTTAAGATTTTTATCACCACATGTTATTTCTGTACAGTACAATTCAGGATCAGTTTTCCTGTCTATTTGAGTGCAAACTGACAGCTTTGGAATTAAGTGCGATTTCATCACAGAACACTTCAGGATAAGTTTTCCTGTCTATTTGAGTACCATCCATGAAGAATATGATGGATTTCATGCTTACATGTCCTAAAGTTATCAGTTACACCTGAGCATGCAGTTATGTTCAATAACGCTGTTTAATCATTCACAGCGCTTAAATCTGCTGCTTTTCTCGTTAGAAGCAGTCTCTGTGTCTGCAAACTGACTGCTTTCACTTTAGGTGTGATTTCATCACATAACACTTGAGGATAAGTTTTCCTGTCTATTTGAGTACCATCCATGAAGAATATGATGTATTTCATGCTAAACTGTCCTAAAGTTATCAATTACACCTGAGCATGTAGTTATCTTCAATAACGCTGTTAAATCATTCTCAGCGCTTAAATCTGCTGCTTTTCTCGTTAGAAGCTGTCTCTGTGTCTGCAAACTGACTGCTATAACTTTAAGTGTGATTTCTGCACATAACACTTCAGGATAAGTTTTCCTGTCTATTTGAGTACCATCCATGAAGAATATGATGTATTTCATGCTTACATGTCCTAAAGTTATAAGTTACACAGCCGTCTCTGTGTCTGTAAACCTAGTTTTTCTCACCACATGTTATTTCTGTACAGAAAACTTAAGGATAAGTTTAACTGTCTATTTGAGAACCATCCATGAAGAATATTATGTATTTCATGCTTACATGTACTAAAGTTATCAGTTACACCTGAGCATGCAGTTATGTTCAATATCGCTGTTAAATCATTCTCAGCGCTTAAATCTGCTGCTTTTCTTGTTAGACGCTGTCTCTGTTTCTGCAAACTGACTGCTTTCACTTTAAGTGTGATTTCATCACACAACACTTGAGGATAAGTTTTCCTGTCTATTTGAGTACCATCCATGAAGAATATGATGTATGTCATGCTTAACTGTCCAAAAGTTATCAATTACACGTGAGCATGCAGTTATGTTCAATAAAGCTGTTAAATCATTCTCAGCGCTTATATCTGGTGCGTTCCTCGATAGAAGCCGTCTCTGTGTCTGTAAAACTAGTTTTTCTCACCACATGTTATTTCTGTACAGAACAC
>NW_019197067.1:0-153 GCF_002260705.1 Seriola dumerili
TGTGTATTTTTGGACAGGATACATGTTTTAAATATCCACTATATCCATCATTATTTCATCTTGTGCTCATTGATCGTTTCAAAAATAATGTTTAGCGCACAGTATAAACTGAAGAAGATTGATGTACTGTTCCCATTTGACAGAAATACCAAC
>NW_019197068.1:0-125 GCF_002260705.1 Seriola dumerili
TGTTTTCTGACATATCCGCTGCTGTCGGACACACCAACAATGTCGGCGATATGTTGCCACATGTCATTCATCTTTTTTATGTCTCAGTAACTTGTCAAAGACATGTTCTAGAGAGTTGGGGAGCT
>NW_019197069.1:0-109 GCF_002260705.1 Seriola dumerili
TTTTTATTATTATTTATCTATTATTATGATTATTATTATTATTATTATGGAAAGAAAATTGTTGAAAATGTATAAATTCTGGTGAAAACTGACAGGTTTTTGTTTTTGC
>NW_019197070.1:0-100 GCF_002260705.1 Seriola dumerili
AGGCTAATGAGGCTTGGAGAGCATAGTTCACTTGGAAATGATCTTTATTTTGTCATATTTCCAAAATGTGACATTGTAAATTGTATTGTTGTAAACCCAA
>NW_019197071.1:0-103 GCF_002260705.1 Seriola dumerili
ATAGATTTACTGAGCACAGAATAGATTTTAGTTTGGTCATGTTACGGTATTATTTTCTCAAAAGTATTTTTTCTTCAAAATATAATTTCTGTGTTCGCAAAAT
>NW_019197072.1:0-130 GCF_002260705.1 Seriola dumerili
TCATTTCTTCTTTGTGTCTTTTCTTGAATTCGTCCAGTTGTTCCTTCTCTTGTCTCCTGTTTTCGATTGAAAGCTCTTTCATAAGGTTCTCCATCTCTTTCCTGTGTGTTTTCTGCATTGAACTTATTTT
>NW_019197073.1:0-466 GCF_002260705.1 Seriola dumerili
CCACCCCCCCTCGCAGCCAGCCGGAGGATTTCACCAACCCCTTCTACGTGGACTATGAGCACCACGTTCTGTATCCACTGGTCTCCTCCAGACACCTGGAGCTGTGGACCAGCTACTACGCCCGCTGGAACCCCCGCATGAGACCACAGGTACACCACCCCGTTTCTTGTAATTAGTAATCCTCATTTTGAATGTTTTTCTGACCGTTAGCTGACACTCATTAACTGACAAGATTAAAAGGTACTGGTTAGAACAGACGGGTGTAAGTCATTTAAAGCATCACTCACCTGCAGCTGCTGTGAACAGAGTAAAATCAGACCAACAGGACTAGACCAAGAATATGAATGAACTAAAACAGATCAACTAAATGAAAACACATTGAATCCTCCAGCGCCAAGAACACTGTACTGAGAACCTCCTCCTTCCTCTCCTCCTCCTCTGCTCTCAGCTGATTAATGATCAGAAA
>NW_019197074.1:0-110 GCF_002260705.1 Seriola dumerili
CTGCAATGTAACAAAACAATGTCAAAATAAACATTAGAACCGTTTATTCTGATCTGAGATCAGAGCAGAGGGTGAAATATTTATTTTCTGGTTTCAACTCCTTTAACAGT
>NW_019197075.1:0-121 GCF_002260705.1 Seriola dumerili
GAATCCATAAAATTCAGATTATATGACGCACTTTCACACTGGCGAGGTTGGGGTGGATGGCGGGGGGGTGGGGGAGTGTGTGTGACGCTTTTGAGAAGCTGCCACACTTTGTAGACAAGGA
>NW_019197076.1:0-128 GCF_002260705.1 Seriola dumerili
ACTAATGCTGCCTTCAGAGTGACTTCTGGGTCTGCTCCAATTACTTGAACTCATTATTCAGCTTTATTTCATTTTATCTGGCATTGTCTTCCCTGCACACAAGACGGTCTCAGTCCAGACTGTTCCGG
>NW_019197077.1:0-153 GCF_002260705.1 Seriola dumerili
AGATCCCTTTGTTAGAGACCATGCTGCCACACCAGTAGGGTGCTGGAAACCAACATCCTCTGTTTGATATTATATATTGTTTATTTCTTTCAAATTATGTTTACCTTCAGTGACTCTTAATTTATGAGTTTATTTGACGTGAAAATTGTTAGT
>NW_019197078.1:0-138 GCF_002260705.1 Seriola dumerili
GTTGATGGTCTCATATATGGCCTTGTAGGCCTCCCTGCGTTTTGGAGACACTGAAAACCAGTTATAAATCTCCCGTACCAAGTACTCCACACTACGGGGGATGGTGTCATTGGAAGCATGACTTACAGCAAGCTGCAG
>NW_019197079.1:0-114 GCF_002260705.1 Seriola dumerili
TAAGATGATGAAGATGCATGAAATTTCTATGTGAATATTAGGAAACATTAAAAGAGGGAATGAAGATGCTTATACTTGTCACAAAGTATGGACTGATTTTCCTTTTCTTAAAAA
>NW_019197080.1:0-134 GCF_002260705.1 Seriola dumerili
TCAGCTGCTGAGGTTTGTTAACTTTCCGCTGCGGCACACGGACGTCAGTTTGTTTCATGTTTTGTTCTGTCATGATGCAAAAACCTCTGACATCCGAGCAGAGTGAGTGAGTGACATGATTCCTCATCTGTCTG
>NW_019197081.1:0-275 GCF_002260705.1 Seriola dumerili
CTTTTTCATGCCTTACTACACTATGATGCTTCCTATAACCTTTGTGATGATTACTTACGTGAATTAAACAATGCATTGCAGCACGATAGTACAATGGTTAAGATTTCCATCTCACATACAGAAGGTTGTGAGTTCGATTCCCGTTCAAGGGTCCTTTTTGGTGAAGTTTGCATGTTCTCCTTATACCTGCGTGGATTACCTAGGGGTACTCTTACTTTGTCTCGCAGTCCAACGGCACGCATATTAGGTTAATTGGTTACGTCCTCAACTGACTT
>NW_019197082.1:0-800 GCF_002260705.1 Seriola dumerili
GTTATACTCCCATACAGTTAAGACACAACAATAAAAGAACAGTCAAGACTTCCTAACTTTTAGTCTCTTATGTGACTCAAGCTCCAAACCCTCTTTCTTCCCACAATGACACTTGATAGCAAATCCAGGCCTTCTGTTCAAAATTATTCCTCTCCAAGATCAAACAGTGACCCTAACGACATCCAGAGACACAGAAGACATTATACAACTTCTTTTTATCTATTTCTATCAACTATTTACTTTGAATAAAATAATGCATATTACATTGTGCCTCTAAAAAGTGTTATTTACCTGTATGTAAATGAAGGCTCTTCAAAAAGGCGCTGTTTAAAAGGAGCTATTTATATGTTCTGCTATTGCTTGATAGCCTAACGTTAGCATTAGCAGCTTTTTACTTACTAGTGAAGAAGAAACGTTGTGAGTTTAGCATCAAACTTAATTCCTTTATTCACCAAGAGCTGTAAACAGTGGTGGAAAGCAACCCTCTTGTTTTGCTTTTATTTCCATCACTTCTTTTCTTCTACTGAATTCAGTGCTAATGCTAACCAGTCAGGCCGTCTCTTCACTTTCCGATACCGAGTCACTGTAGCCTCCAACCTGCCCTGAAGAAGTAGCGCTGCTCAGAGGGCGTATTATAACGTCTTGTCTTGTAAACATAACAATAGCTGAAGCTCTTGGCAAGACAGGTAAGTAAACAGCTGTTAATGCTAACGTTGGCTATGCAGCAATAGCAAAACTTAATAAATAGCTATTTTAAACTGTGGGCTAACACTGACTCCAGACTGATGCACATTATTGGC
>NW_019197083.1:0-145 GCF_002260705.1 Seriola dumerili
CTAGTCTCACACCCTAGTCTTCATGCAGATACTGGTGGCGGGTCGTTATGCACTGAAAACCGGCGGCCAGGAAAAGCAACCAGAAACCTGGCGACCCCCTGAACCGCGGACGTGCTCCCGAGCAAGCTCTAACCACGGTCTCCGC
>NW_019197084.1:0-106 GCF_002260705.1 Seriola dumerili
TCAGCTCACCTGTGTGTGAAGGGAAGATGTTATGTTAGACTGCATTAGTTTGAGCTATATAAGTGTTTCTAATAAACGGACAACTGAATGTATACATGTATAAACT
>NW_019197085.1:0-115 GCF_002260705.1 Seriola dumerili
TGACATTTTTTGTCATTTTTATGCCTTACTATACTATGAAGTATTACGCCTTACTATAGTATGACGTTCTTTGATTGTTTTATGCCTTACTATAGTATAACGTTTTTTGACATTT
>NW_019197086.1:0-117 GCF_002260705.1 Seriola dumerili
ATATTTGAATTTTCAATGAAAACATGAAATGATGAATTTGATATAAGTTATAAATCCTGAGAAACGATATAAATAAATTATATATATATATTTAGTATTTTCATTATTACTTCTTTG
>NW_019197087.1:0-150 GCF_002260705.1 Seriola dumerili
AAATGAAAAAAGTGTGACAAAAGTAACTAAATATGAAAAAATAAATACACTGAAAATCAGTGGTCAATAGTGACAATCACAGTGACATTAATCAGTCATCTAGCAAAAACTTTTCACTTGAGAAACTTTCCCAGTCAAAATAATATAATC
>NW_019197088.1:0-103 GCF_002260705.1 Seriola dumerili
TTTTATTTTCTCTTTTATATCAATGATGGGAAATTAAAAAGAGGAGCACTCAGGAAAAGGATGATAAACTATTTGTCTTTATTAAAATAAGGTTTTATCACTG
>NW_019197089.1:0-128 GCF_002260705.1 Seriola dumerili
CGTGTTAATTCATTTTTTGAACATTTTAAACTAAAGCTCTGGCCACATCTTATATTGCACCTTTACAGCCAAATCACCAAAGCTGACACTTAAAAGTGAAGCTACATGTTCTTTGCCCACATTGCAAA
>NW_019197090.1:0-142 GCF_002260705.1 Seriola dumerili
TTTCTGCTCAATAGCAGTTTCAGCTCATTATTTGTTGCCAGTAATTCAGTTAAAGAGAATTTCCTCCATGTTATTTTATTTGCTGTTGACGGTGGTCACGGGGCGATTTACTGAGTCGACCTTTTAACGAGGGGTCGAGTTC
>NW_019197091.1:0-375 GCF_002260705.1 Seriola dumerili
GATGAGTGGAGGCCTCACTGTGGTGAGTCACTGACCTGTTTTACAGATAAACCTTCCTCACTTTATAATCTCTCTTGGATAGACCCATGTGAAGCGATCAGCATCTTTCTCTTCACTTTCTACTCTGTCTCTCTTTTTCAGATGGCTGGCAACGGACTCTTCATGTCGACAGGAACAATTACCTATGATGCTTTTGGACAGAGGATGCGGGTCAGAAACTATGGGTTTAGTGGCAATCAGACCTTTGGTGTGGACCAGTTGATGCTTTTCAATCAGGTATTTTTCCATGATTTAATTGATTCTGAAAATACTTTATATGATATGTTTTAACCCAGATATTTACTTACTTAGTGGGTTTTGTCACAGATGTTTTTT
>NW_019197092.1:0-119 GCF_002260705.1 Seriola dumerili
CAGTGTTAGCCGCCTGGTGGAGGCCGTTTGCAACCAGCTTTGCCGTCTTCACCCA
Organism: Seriola dumerili; assembly: GCF_002260705.1. Classification (NCBI taxonomy): domain Eukaryota; kingdom Metazoa; phylum Chordata; class Actinopteri; order Carangiformes; family Carangidae; genus Seriola; species Seriola dumerili. The sequence goes on from NW_019197092.1 coordinate 56, forward strand.
GTGGTGGAGACTTAAAAATGAGGATTTTTTTTTTTACAGTGTAAAAGGAAATTAGTGGCCCGGG
>NW_019197093.1:0-215 GCF_002260705.1 Seriola dumerili
ACCCGTCTACGCCAGCCATAGTTGACCATAATTGATCCTAATTAGATATTACATATGAGTGGTTAAAATAGGGTCAACAGAAAGGTTGTGAAATAACAGAGGAGCTGGGAGATTCAAACTCTTTTGTGAGGCAAAGACTCTAAGAATAATATAGTATCCAAGTGTCTGATGTCTAATTGAGCAATATTAGATCTATAAGAAAAAAAGGGGAAGTT
>NW_019197094.1:0-290 GCF_002260705.1 Seriola dumerili
ATATATATTTATGTAACATATGTCTACAATATAAGCATATATACATAAGAATACCTATTTGTATGAGCTAGACATATAGGCCAACATTATTACAATTTCTAATAGGTTCCATATTATTTTTACTTAATCTGCTTTTATTTTTACATAGAAATTCAATATATGAGCATATATTACTTTTGCATATGGGTAGTAGTGATGAATGGCAGAGGTCTTGTGTCAGAGGTGGCTGGCTGCGCGCTTCAGCAGCTTCAAATGACTCTTCTTCTACTACTAACTACTTGCTTGCCTAG
>NW_019197095.1:0-108 GCF_002260705.1 Seriola dumerili
CCATCCGCAAACAGTGCACGCACACACCCACTCAACTGTACACACCAATAATCACAATCATTGCACATTTCTTAATTATTTGTTACATCAATCTGGCTTCCGAAACAA
>NW_019197096.1:0-139 GCF_002260705.1 Seriola dumerili
AAGATGGTGGTTTGGGTTAAAATAAGTAACTTCCTCAACATTACGATGACCTTTGTTGTCATGGTTACAGTATAAGTTTAGGGAGGAGGTTGTGGTGGACGGATGAATATGACACAGAAGAGCAGTGTTCGATTCCCAT
>NW_019197097.1:0-143 GCF_002260705.1 Seriola dumerili
CGTAGTGTAGTCAGGCATCGAAGCCGGAGATAATTGAAAACTCATAAAGGGTCAGAGAAATCATGAAAGTTCCATTTGGAAAGGTCCCAGGTGGGGTTTGAACCCTCAACCTTTGGCTTGAGAGTCCACAGTTTTAACCACTG
>NW_019197098.1:0-141 GCF_002260705.1 Seriola dumerili
TGAGGTGAGTTCACTGACTGTTGTAGTTTTGTGAACTCTGTTTTTCATTGGTTCATATATTTTGAGGATTTTGAAGCAACAAGCTGGTGAAGAGAAAAAACGGTGTGTTGTAATGACTCCAAACAGAAGAATGTGAGAGCA
>NW_019197099.1:0-102 GCF_002260705.1 Seriola dumerili
TACTATACTATGACATTTTTATTACTTTTTATACTATGATATTTTTATGCCTTATTATAACAAGACATTTTTATTACTTTTCATGCCTTACTATACTATGAC
>NW_019197100.1:0-135 GCF_002260705.1 Seriola dumerili
ACTCACGTTTGGAGCAAAGTAAAACATTAAGGGCTTTTACCTCAACAGTTTTGTATGTAACTTCTATATTAGTGTATGAGAAACGCCTTTACTTCGTGTAGTTGATCATTTCTTAAAAGCAGATTTATAATTTTA
>NW_019197101.1:0-146 GCF_002260705.1 Seriola dumerili
ACTGAATTTGACCATCTTCATTAAATCTGTCCCTCACAAATCTCCAAACTTTATGGAAATAATATACATATTTCAGAGAAAAAGAAAGAAAGTCAAGAGAAAAAAAACCTGAAACTGAAAAGAAGATAAGTCTATTTTGACATCTT
>NW_019197102.1:0-114 GCF_002260705.1 Seriola dumerili
AAAAATGACATTGTATATTTAGGCAAAAAATGTGAAAAACGTCATAAGGTATAAATCTGTCACAAAATGTCAAAGTACAGTAAGGCACAAAAATATCCAAAAATGTCAAAGTAT
>NW_019197103.1:0-108 GCF_002260705.1 Seriola dumerili
TTCTACAGAATTTGGTGTTAAAAGAAAAAAAACTGTTAATTTGCTAATAATTTGTAAAAAAAAAAAAAAATATAAAGGTTTCTGGAATATATTATCTTGCAGTGTTTT
>NW_019197104.1:0-129 GCF_002260705.1 Seriola dumerili
AATGTGTGGACTTTTATGGTGAAACTTTGGTCTAGGCAAGTAATTGACTACTTAGTAAAGGTTAGGGAAGGACTGTGGTCATGGTCAAAAGAAAAAACATTAACTGATGGTAGGAGACAGGATGCAAAC
>NW_019197105.1:0-204 GCF_002260705.1 Seriola dumerili
CTCTCTCTCTCTCTCTCTCTGTCTCTGTCTCTGTCTCTGGCTCATGAGGATAGAAACACAGTCGTCCTCAGATAGTGAAGCATGTGCTGACGAAGGGAAAGCTGCTGGATGCTGAAGGAGAAAAGACAAAGTGTTTGTTAGACATGTCAAGACTTCACCTCTTACCTCGACTAACCTCACTTTGAGTTTGATTTCCTGGAAAAG
>NW_019197106.1:0-128 GCF_002260705.1 Seriola dumerili
CAGACATTTAATGTGATCAATTTTAGGCAGCTTTCAGAGTGGGGTCAGAGGTCAAATCTGGTCCCTATATCTAAGATGGTATTTCAGGATAGCATTATCTGATATGCTAGAGTCATAGCTCATTTTAA
>NW_019197107.1:0-1511 GCF_002260705.1 Seriola dumerili
TTTTTTGGCTTTCCCACAGACTGAGACAGAGGATTCATGAGGCCCTGCAGGGTAATGAGATTGGGCCCATTATGGACCCCATCAAGTTCTCTCGCAACTACAAGACTGGATCTGTAGAAGGCAACATGATATTTGAGGGTACCAGCTATCTGCCCAAGGAGCTCATGCTTGAAATGACTCTGAAAGCATTTGGCTATGAAATTGACATGATGGAGGTAAACATTCTGAGATAAGTAATCCAAATTGTGCTTTGAAACCATTTTTAAATTTAGTTGTTACTGAAAAAATGATTACCTTCACAGATCGGTATGGAGGGCAAAGGATTTGAGCCAACTGTTGAGGCCCTGTTTGGAGAGAATGGCTTCTTCCCTGACACTGCCCTGAAGACAATGTACTTTGTCTCTGATAACATGCCACTCAGAGTCAATGAGATCCTGCAGAATATGCTGCCTGCTATGAAGAAGGACAGGATGAAGAGACAGGTATTCAGATAAATCTGTTTTGCATATTTTACATGGATTAAATATCTTACTTTGTAATCATGAGGCTGGATTTTTACAAATGGACATGAATTTAGTAACACAGTATGGACATTTATATGCATAGGCATCCCAGAACTTGATGAGGGAGATTGGACGCAACCTCAACAAACTGGTGAGGGAACTGAATGCTGCACAGTCTCCTGAGGCAATGGTTTATCTGAGACTTCTGGGAAATGAGCTGGGATATCTGAGGAGCAATGAAATGGAGGAGATGGCGTACTCTGCTGCCATGATGATTGACAGCATGTTCAAGATGTTCCCTAGTGATGTAAGTAAAATCCAGTTATTTTCTTTACAAATGTTTGACATATTTAGTCATTTATTATTGTTTATTATTGAGTTACATCCGTGTTTTATGTTTTTTTCCTGTCACAGCTAATGAAGGCTTTGATGACTAATGCTGACAACACAATCTTTGCCCATTACATCTTCATGGACAATGAATTCTTCCTGCCTACTGTAACTGGTGTTCCTCTGAGGATTGCACTGTCTGGTACTTTCACCCCTGGTATCAAGGGTGGAATTAAGATTGCTCGTGACATGGTAATTATCCATAAATGTGTTTAAATACTACCTATAAATTTTCTGTTGCGCAGCATCAACACAACTGTTGACGTTTCTCCATGTTTCTAAACAGAGCGAAGTTACCTTCATGCCCTCCGCTGGCATTGAGTTTGTAACTCAGGTTGGCTCCCACATCCCTGAATATGTCAATTCTGGATTAGAGATGCACACCAACATTTTCCATGAGAGTGGGCTCAGTGCCAAGATCTCCATGGGACGTGAAAATGTCAAGCTGACCATCCCTGCACCAATGAGGCCTACAAAGCTCATCAAAATGACGTAAGCCTTAGTAGAATTTTCAGATATTATGAAAGCAGAGGCTTCTTTGGACCACTGGTTGTAATGCAACTGTTAATTAGCTAACCTAAGGTACAAATTGGACAACAGTATTTGACGACCAACAAT
>NW_019197108.1:0-178 GCF_002260705.1 Seriola dumerili
GTCTAACAGTGCCTGCAAAAAGCGTCTGTTACCAGGTAACAAAAGACAGGTGTCACACAGCAATTTATGTCGTTATGTCACGTCATGTTTTAACCGTTTACCCATTCGGAAATACTAATTTTATCCAAAACCGCGATCTTTTCCTAAACCCATAAAGTTAGCTGCATGTTAATTATTG
>NW_019197109.1:0-114 GCF_002260705.1 Seriola dumerili
CCTGAGCCTCCTGAGGAAAAAGAGCCAGCTCTGACCCTTAAGGTAGATGGCATCCGTGTTCAGGGACCAGTCCACTTTACTGTCCAGGTGCACACCAAGGTATTTATAAGTGTG
>NW_019197110.1:0-148 GCF_002260705.1 Seriola dumerili
CTTAATACTAACTTTCACAGCACTATTAAACAAGCCCAGTGTAGCTGGCCCTTGGTACCAGTAACTGAAGCGGAGAGTTTCATACTGGTGCGTATATTTTATTTACGTTGAGCACCGTGAAAACTACAGATAAGAAATACAAAAGAAA
>NW_019197111.1:0-209 GCF_002260705.1 Seriola dumerili
AAGTTTGATGTTGTTTTATTAGTATTATTTTGTCATTTATTGTAACTAAGCCAGTGGTAGTAGAAGCAGTGCTGATTAATGTTGAAGCACTATAGTCGGTGATACTTTATATAATGAATCAAGAATAAAATGCTCATAAATTTATTGGAAAAATAACTTAAAACTAAAAACATTTGAGCATTTAACCCTAGCCCATTTTAAATTATCTC
>NW_019197112.1:0-120 GCF_002260705.1 Seriola dumerili
AGTATTTAGGGCTTTCATCTCTTAATCCGCCAGCGCGACACATGAGCAGCATGTTACAGTTTGTGATAATCATGGCCAATCACATTCACTTCTTTCATCCCCTTCAAAGAAAGGACTCTT
>NW_019197113.1:0-140 GCF_002260705.1 Seriola dumerili
ATAATTGTTAGCTGCAGTCCTAACGTCAGATTGATTATTCAACATTAGAGATTAACTTAAACTACATCATCCAGAGATGGAAAACTGATCTCCAAATGTCCGAAACTGGTAACTCTTCATCAGAAGTTTTGTGAGGATCT
>NW_019197114.1:0-231 GCF_002260705.1 Seriola dumerili
ACTCATCCACTCGTACACTGGCCCATCTGTAGAGCCGGTCTTGGCCCGGGCTCAGGCCAGCAGCTGCTGCCTGTGGACAGGGTTCACTGTGCCCCAGAGGCTGCACTGTGACAGTGGAGGAACTGTGTTTCTGGTAGAGGAGAGATAAGAGCCACTGGACCTCTGGAGTATCTCTTCAGCGGCCCAGATAACTACTCCAGAGATCAGCGGTTATGCTGTATCAGGCCTGAT
>NW_019197115.1:0-140 GCF_002260705.1 Seriola dumerili
CCATGCCCGCCACTGCTTTGGATGGGCGTCTCCTGTATGCAGTCACTCACCGCACTTCACCCGTTACACTCACCTTCACTGACTCTCACACTGAGGACATTTCTTTTTACGTTTATGATGCACCACAACACCCAGTCTTG
>NW_019197116.1:0-105 GCF_002260705.1 Seriola dumerili
ATGAAAACTGATGTACTCACCAGTCCACCTTTACAGCCTCGCTTAGTTTAAATACAAACTGTCACTAACTCTGTCAGGGGAAAGGCTTCTGTAGAAGAGGTCAGA
>NW_019197117.1:0-141 GCF_002260705.1 Seriola dumerili
TGCACAGCTATTCTCAGGTCTTTCCAGAGATGTTCAATCGGGTTCAAGTCTGAGTTCAGGCCGGGCCACTCAAGAACATTCACAGACTTGTCCCAAAGCCATGCCTTCGTTGTCTTGGCTGTGTGCTTAGGGTCGTTGTCC
>NW_019197118.1:0-136 GCF_002260705.1 Seriola dumerili
TTGCTGTGTCTCCCAGCACAGTCTCAAGAGCATGGAGAACCCAGCAGCAGGACCGGTACCTGCTCCGAGGAGCAACAGGAGGAGCACTGCCAGAGCGCTACAACATGACCTCCAGCAGGATGCTGGTGTACATGTT
>NW_019197119.1:0-123 GCF_002260705.1 Seriola dumerili
AAAAAAAAAAAAAAAAAAAAAAAAAAAAAAAAGGATTTTTAAGATAATATATTTAGCATTAATACTAAAATAAAATCATAATTGGTCTAAGAAGATCTAGAAGAAGATCTAGAATGTAAGTTT
>NW_019197120.1:0-301 GCF_002260705.1 Seriola dumerili
TTAGAATATGCTCTACACATGCTTTGATAAATGAGGCCCCAGGTGTGCTGCGGGTATTTCCTGTTGAGACACTGGATATAAAAGCTTTGATTTGCTCTGGCAGGAGCATTACAGCTGGAATATGACACAGCTGCGTCCACTGCATCCAGAGACATTAGGACGTCACCGTCCAACTTCACCGTTAAAACTGATGAGCTCTCTCTATTTATGGTCCTAGGTCAAGTGATGCAATCACTGCACCTTGTGGAGCAACTTACAGTGAGAATAAATGACCAAAACCAAAGGTAGCTGTTTTTTTTTT
>NW_019197121.1:0-119 GCF_002260705.1 Seriola dumerili
CTAGCTTGCTAGCATTAGCAGCTAGCAATAGCATTAGCAGTTTTTCTTATATTCTTTATTGGTGAAAAAACATGGACAACCAGAACATGGGGTGGGGGCTAGCTTGTTAGCATTAGCAG
>NW_019197122.1:0-303 GCF_002260705.1 Seriola dumerili
CTGCAGGTGGCGGGGGATGATACGGGTCTTCTTGTTGTCACGGGCTGCGTTTCCTGCCAACTCCAGGATCTCAGCGGTCAGGTACTCCAGCACAGCCGCCAGGTAGACGGGGGCACCGGCACCGACACGCTCCGCATAGTTTCCTTTGCGCAGCAGCCTGTGAACACGACCGACCGGGAACTGGAGCCCAGCACGGGAGGAGCGGGTCTTTGCCTTCGCTCTGGCTTTGCCTCCGGTTTTGCCTCTTCCACTCATGTTGTTTCGATATGATCTCTACAGTGTAAACTCAGAGAAACTGTGGCG
>NW_019197123.1:0-166 GCF_002260705.1 Seriola dumerili
ACATATAAATATATTCATCATGTTTTATAATGTAATATGTTAAGTAGTCAGTGGCAGCATTATGATATACTGTATGTATAACCAGAACCAATGGGCCTCCCCATTAATCTTATTTACATAATTTAATATTTTACAATCAGTGTTTACTGCATTAATACTTTACAAC
>NW_019197124.1:0-122 GCF_002260705.1 Seriola dumerili
ATGGGTCCAACAGAGAGCCAAGAACGCCTCATCTCCTTTCGTCTGGCTGGGACTGCGCTACACCTGCGCTCTGGATTTGTGGTTCTGGGTCAATGATCATCTAGTCTGCTATGACAACTGGG
>NW_019197125.1:0-195 GCF_002260705.1 Seriola dumerili
CTAGTAAGCTGACCTTTTGAGTTAGATTTTGTTGTTGCTGACACATTTTAGTTGTTTGGTAAAAAGACAGACATGTTTTCAGGAATCTTGGTGCCTGTTTTTGGTGTCAAATGTCATTATTCTAATTTGAAAATTGAACCACAAGAGTAAACACTGCAGATTAATTACTCACTACATTCCTAAAGTCATGATCCT
>NW_019197126.1:0-163 GCF_002260705.1 Seriola dumerili
AATCTATTTTCAGTTCTGGTGCTTGTTTCAATTATTCTGGTCATTCTCAGTCTTTGTTATCCTGAGTGTTGTCATTTTCACAGTAAGTCAAGCTGCTTCAGTGGTCAAAGTTTTGGGCTGTTTAAAATGATTTGGGTTTTTTTGACTGTCGCAGGTTTTCAGG
>NW_019197127.1:0-109 GCF_002260705.1 Seriola dumerili
GGGAGCCATGACTGACTGTACTTCCTGTCTGCTGTGTTTGCAGCTTCTCTCAGGGACTAAATGGCTTCCAGATCAGAGGAGGATCTCTGCTGTCCGGTCTGTCATGAGG
>NW_019197128.1:0-129 GCF_002260705.1 Seriola dumerili
CCAAGGACAGACAACACATAGAAGACCAAAGAATACAAGCGGGATTTTAGCCTTGATTTTAAAACACTCAGTGGTAGGCGCTGACTGAACGTGGAGAAGGAGGCCATTACACAACTTGGACCTGGCCAC
>NW_019197129.1:0-139 GCF_002260705.1 Seriola dumerili
AAGCTTCTGCCTGTTCTCAGCTTCAAGGGATTCAAGCTCTTGTTTCTCACGTTACACTTCTTGTAAAACCTTCAAGGTGGTGTCCGTAGCGGCTAGTTCCGCTGCTGCTTCTTGTTTCCTTCAAGATGACACACTTCAA
>NW_019197130.1:0-392 GCF_002260705.1 Seriola dumerili
ATATCATGAGGTCAGCAGTCAGAGATTTTTCTGTAGTGTTTATACTGAGCCCTGTGACTTCTCTGGATATCTATAGTAGTATTGGATTTTTACACATCAATATGAAGAGTCACTTTGATTTGTCATCGTATATATTTAATTGAATTCCTCACTTGATTGTTACACAATGTAATGTAGGCTGTTCTGTACATGTGCAATATAAAAAGCAATAGTTTATTGACAGCATCAACAGCGGAATTTGAAGTAGTAGTGGTAAAGTAGTCATTAAATTAGTAAAAGTGTTCACTTTTGTCACTTTTGGGGACATTACATTGACTTACATTCACTTCCTGGAGATTTACACTAACCCCAACCCAGGGGTGGAAAGAGTACCAAAAAAATCTACTCAAGTA
>NW_019197131.1:0-153 GCF_002260705.1 Seriola dumerili
TGTTGTGTGGTGAAATGGCGGGAGAGATGGACGAGGGGGGATGTCGCAACAAAATCAGGCGAGACGCTAGAGTGTCCCGGGTTTTTTTTTACACATCAAAGGTGGCAACTTTAGAAAGAAGGTGGTAACAGGAAAGACCCACTGACCTTTCTC
>NW_019197132.1:0-134 GCF_002260705.1 Seriola dumerili
TTTCAGTCTAGTGTCAGCTGGTTTCAATCTAGTATCAGCAGGTTTCAGCCTATTGTCAGCTGGTTTCAGTCTGGTATCAGCTGGTTCCACTCTACTGTCAGCTGGTTTCAGCCCAGTGTCAGCTGGTTTCAGCC
>NW_019197133.1:0-158 GCF_002260705.1 Seriola dumerili
GTGTAGTCTCCCTTTACAATCAGTCTCTGAAAATGCAGTCTTAAGAAATGCTGTTGACATGAAGAAAAAAACTGTTCACCATGGATTTATAGTACGAATAGATATGTTCATATAGAATGAAATATTTTCCCCCACTTAATTATTATCTGAACATAATT
>NW_019197134.1:0-314 GCF_002260705.1 Seriola dumerili
CACACACACACACACACACACTCACACATTGGATAGCAGTCCCAGCTGACTAACCACTGTACCCCAATGCTCCCCCATACCCATATATGTCCACATATACAATAATAACAATATTAATAATCATAACTTAGATTTTTATAGCACCTTTCAAAGTACCTAAGCCCACTTTACAGAGGAAGAAAACAAAAAGTAAATTCTGTGATGGACTTGATATGTGCCTGGAATGGGAGAGTGGAGTCCAGGATGACACCCAGGCTGCAGACTTCCAAGGATGGGGAGATCAGCCTTTGATCTCCAAAAGTAGATCTCCAACC
>NW_019197135.1:0-209 GCF_002260705.1 Seriola dumerili
CCATCTCCATGGCACTACACTCCGCCCTCTCTCACCTGGACAATAACAACACTTATGTGAGAATGCTGTTCATAGACTTCAGTTCAGCATTCAACACCATAATCCCCTCCAAGCTGATCACCAAACTCAGCGACCTGGGTATCAACGCTTCCCTCTGTAACTGGATACTGGACTTCTTGACCAACAGACCCCAGTCTGTTAGGCTAGGA
>NW_019197136.1:0-346 GCF_002260705.1 Seriola dumerili
AAGTACCGAGGTTATTGGGAATGTCATCTGCAGATGTTTGGTACAATTTAAAATTTTGACCTGATGATGACACACACACCAAAGTTACTACCGTTCATTCTGAGGGGGACTTGAATGTCTTTACCAAATTTCATGGCTACAAATCCAATAGTTGAGACATTTCACTCAAACTTGTAAATGTCAACCTCATGATGGCGCTAGAGGAAAAGTCAGGGGATCATCAAAGTCCGTGGTGTTCATCCTTTGGAGCCAATGAATGTCTGTGTAAAATTTAATGGCAATTAACCCAGTAGAAAGTTCAGTCATGACCTAAGTGGTGGATCAACCAACCAACCAACCAACCAAC
>NW_019197137.1:0-110 GCF_002260705.1 Seriola dumerili
CCCCTATCCTACCCCTCACTCCCCCAGTCATCAAGTTCACCAAGCCTATACCCATCATCGAAACTACAGCCCAAGTCCATGGTTCCCCCCGCCAACCCCATAACCCGGAA
>NW_019197138.1:0-156 GCF_002260705.1 Seriola dumerili
AAGTAGAAATGGTTATCAACTCTTTTTTTTCCGACCCCTACAGTTCAGACATATTTGTTTGGCTCCACGTCTGTCTAAAGTTGCGGTATTTATCTTTGTATATGAAATCTCACCTCTGACCAGTGATGGAGCTGCTGTAGATGACGGCAGTTTATC
>NW_019197139.1:0-417 GCF_002260705.1 Seriola dumerili
TTTTTTTTTTTTAAGAGGTAGGTAGGAAGTTAGGAGCTGGAACAAAACTATTAATAATGTATTGCCCTCACTGCGGCAAGAAATTATTTACAGAGCTACGGCCAAGTTTTTGCAGCGGCTGTGGCAAGGGGCTTCCAGGGATTGTATATGATGAATGTGAAGCCATGGATGAACCTCAACCTGACGTTAAGCCTACGAATGCACCATCTTCAGGTAACGTTAACATTATGTTGCTAACGATACTTAACAAATGACATTATTTATATATTCAACTATGCTGTCTTCAAAGCTCAGTGACGTGTGATGCATTTTTTGTACAGTTCTGTTTTTGTTACTGTCTACTAGCAGGCTAATTAAACAGGGCTCTAATGTTAACGTTAACGTTACACTAAACCCCGCCTTGAACGGTAAAAAAAA
>NW_019197140.1:0-136 GCF_002260705.1 Seriola dumerili
TGTGTGGTTGTGTTTCATTTAAACCAACTGAACATGAACTCATCAGTGAACTGGACTGTCCAGCTGCAGCTCTGTGGCTCATCACTGAAGTTCATCAATAATACAGACTGATGTATGAAATAAACTGACAGAGACC
>NW_019197141.1:0-417 GCF_002260705.1 Seriola dumerili
ATTTACATTTACATTTACATTTACATTTACATTTACTCAGAGTGCAAATTATACAGTGACAATCGGGGGGGTCAAATTTTTCTCTGGGGCAAAAGGGAACCCAGTACAGTGTGTCAGTGAACTGACGTGTTACAGTCCTTACAGTATCTTCCTTAATCAACTAAAACTGTCAAATAAATGTAGCGGAGTAGAAATGTAAGAGTGGAAGTAAAAAGTACCATAAAGTTAAGTACAAGTACCTCAAAATTGTACTTAAGTACATTACTTAGAGTAAATGTACTTAATTACTTTCCACCACTGCCCATACAATTACTGAGCCTTCAGCAAACATGGATTTTAATATCGTTCAATGATCCAACAAGTGAAACTCCTGAATTCCTGAGTGAAAACAAAGGAGGTGACTATTAGAAGCTAATA
>NW_019197142.1:0-122 GCF_002260705.1 Seriola dumerili
TTTTTTGGTAGCAACAACACGTTGATCACAGATTCAACATCAGGATCAGGTGAGGGCCTGTAGAAGAGCAGAACCAGCGCTCGGACCGGGACAGGAGGCGAGTCTTCATCCTTGACATTACC
>NW_019197143.1:0-150 GCF_002260705.1 Seriola dumerili
ATTAATTGAATTAGAGCCTGACTGATTTATTGATCGGCCAATTTTATCGGCCTATTGGTCTATCACAGATATATCGGTATCGGTGCACATATTCTCCGATATACGCTGATGTGAATATTTTTATTAAGAAGCAATAATGCAGTGGAAATG
>NW_019197144.1:0-102 GCF_002260705.1 Seriola dumerili
TACAACAACAACAACAACAACAAATAAACAGGATATATTTAAAAGATTATCACTAGAAAAAACAACAACATATCATCCATTTATTTACTCTTATAAAAACAA
>NW_019197145.1:0-246 GCF_002260705.1 Seriola dumerili
ACCAGGACATTTTTATTATGGTTTTAATGCTCAAAGAGTCAAGTCCATTTTTATTTCTTCAGCACTTTTAAAAACAAACAAATGTGTTAAAGAACCCGGAAAAAACCTTAAGTCCAAAGAGCCAAAAGTTTACAGTGTGGCTGTTCAGAAATCCTCAGCACGGGAAGGTTTGATCAAGGTTTAGGTTGATGTTAAGCACATATGACACATAGCTTTACCTCTGACACAGGGATGTTGTTCTGCAGC
>NW_019197146.1:0-380 GCF_002260705.1 Seriola dumerili
TTTGACAAGGCACACCTGTTAATTGAAAAGCATTCCAGGCGACTGCCTCATGAAGCTTGTTAAGATAATGCCAATATCTGTCCATGGACCCCCAAGCTTCTGCAGATGAAGCACCCACTGGGGTATTTGGGGCAGTAAAAAGCAAAGTGAATTTAAACTTCCTCTCCAGACACGTTTTAAATTATGTAAAAACCCTCTGCTATGATTAAAATTTTGTTTAACATGGTTTTCCCACATAAAATTGAAAATCAAAAACTGGGGCTGGAACATGGATGTATTATAAAATAAGATTATATTATATCCATGGGCTGGAAGCACGTCTACACTTACTTCCTCATTGGGAAATCTGGATCAGGCCTTGTGCCCCGCCCACCACCGCT
>NW_019197147.1:0-105 GCF_002260705.1 Seriola dumerili
TTTCTAAAGTACTGGAAAGAGTTGTGTCTCAGGAGCTTTCGTCTCATTTGTCTAATAATCTTTTTGAACCGTTCCAGGCTGCCTTGGCCCTGGCCTGTCACTCCG
>NW_019197148.1:0-117 GCF_002260705.1 Seriola dumerili
GTACACATAAAACCTGTTTACATTTCATGTAAATTAGTTTTTTTTTTTTTTTTACTTAAGTTTTATTTTGGATGTCTGTTTCAGTATCTTCTCATTTGTATGGAGCTAAAGTTGATG
>NW_019197149.1:0-142 GCF_002260705.1 Seriola dumerili
GACTTGTCTTATAGTTTGATCCCCTCCAAAGACAGAACTGCGCTGTTATTGAACATACAAAGCAGAGCAGAGAGGGAATAAGAATCACCACATGCTTTTTGACTCTGACACTGGCAGACGGGGGAAACACTATACAAGAACT
>NW_019197150.1:0-101 GCF_002260705.1 Seriola dumerili
GATTCTGTGCACTGATAACTCCTGATTGTCCACCAATGTAAAAAAATTAAGTGGGTGAGTGCTTTTTTAAAATCACTGACTGTATGAAGCAAGGGAGAATA
>NW_019197151.1:0-153 GCF_002260705.1 Seriola dumerili
ACCAAATCACTTTCAAAGAGTAACAGCCAACACTCAGCCGACCAATGGCATAACCTCATCACTCAGTCACTCACCCACAGACATTCAAAATTAGGTGACTTAACTTTGTCTAATTCAGGGTTGGTACAAAGTCAAAGACAAAGTCAAACCATT
>NW_019197152.1:0-119 GCF_002260705.1 Seriola dumerili
ATCTTTTCCCTTTTGCCTCCATTGAATTTGTTTAAGGTTATTTATTTATTTATTTATTCATTTTTTTATTTATTTTTTTATTTTTTTTATCTCTGAGCAGCTATGGCCCATCATCTTGC
>NW_019197153.1:0-101 GCF_002260705.1 Seriola dumerili
CTCCACTTGCTAACCGGCGCTACCTTCGTCTGTGACCGTTTGTGTACACAGCGGCCTTCAGCGTGATAGGCTGTTATTCGTGACGTTTAACCAATCAGATG
>NW_019197154.1:0-162 GCF_002260705.1 Seriola dumerili
AAGAACAAAGCAAACACTGAGTCTGAGTCTGAGGCTACGTCCACACTACTACTCCGTCCAGACGACCATTTTAGATCCATATCAAAAACGAAGAAACACACACACATACATGACCATTCACGCACACTGAGCATGTGCGAGCCGGTGTAAACAGGAAGCAGA
>NW_019197155.1:0-377 GCF_002260705.1 Seriola dumerili
CCCACTTCAGGCAGAGATAGAATTTCTCTGCATGGCCTAAAAAATGTTTTTCTTAAATTATTTCCATCATCTTGCTGATGAAAACATTTACAGATTAGAACACATTCATATTATTTTTGTGTTTAACATGTGATATACTTCTGTGTTTATGATTGTTACTTGTCACTTGATATATACTGTAGAAATATAGTGTTTAGGCCTTTGATTAATGCATACGAGGTATTTGAAATATTTTTACAACTGCTATGCTGTAATATATTTATTCATGTTGTTACAGTACAGTTCATGCATTTAGAGTTATAACTGTTATTAACACTTATTTTTACAACTGCTACAATTAACAGTGTGTTTGTGTTGATATTCTCTCATTTCAGGCA
>NW_019197156.1:0-115 GCF_002260705.1 Seriola dumerili
AGGGTAAAAGTTTTTTTCAGCTTTAGCTTTAGTCAGAGGACTGACCATAAACAAATGATAACATATGTTATTTCTCTAACTGTTAAGAGTCTTTTTACTTTAACAGGAAAATGTG
>NW_019197157.1:0-116 GCF_002260705.1 Seriola dumerili
CCTCCACTGCAGTTGTTGCGCGCACGGCACTGACGGCTTTCTTCCTGGGTCGAGCGATCTGGTCTGCACGGCTGTTCTATCTCTCTGTTCCCAGCGGCCGAACTTCTCCGCCGTCT
>NW_019197158.1:0-106 GCF_002260705.1 Seriola dumerili
TTTATGCCTTACTATCCTATGTCGTTTTTTGACTTTTTAAGCCTTACTATACTGTCATTTTTATTCTTTACAATACTATGTAATTTTTTTGACTTTTTATGCCTTA
>NW_019197159.1:0-209 GCF_002260705.1 Seriola dumerili
TTTTGTGAGCTGAATAACAGTCTGCTGTGCTGTCTCTCCCACACTGGAAAGTCTTTGTTGTTCATTTTCAAAGTAACAGTTCATCTTGTGCATCATGTTTCTTTGAATCACTTGTGACGTCCATCAGATGATGGAAACGTTGCTGCCTGCACAACACAGGCTGGCAAACCTAGATAATTGTCTTTCCCGAGTGTCTCTCTTTGTACAAC
>NW_019197160.1:0-144 GCF_002260705.1 Seriola dumerili
ACTATTAACCATTGCCAAACTTTTCCTAGTTCCAGCTTTTACTCATGCTTTTCTTTGTCTTGTGTGATTATCTGTGGGTTTTAGATTGTTGGTTAACAACACATAATATTTTATGAAGACACTTTGGGTTTCAGCAAAGTGTGA
>NW_019197161.1:0-122 GCF_002260705.1 Seriola dumerili
AGCCATACACATTTCAATAAAAAAAGTAAATTATACTTAGTAAATAAGCATCTTTTAAGAATTTAATTTAAAAAAAAAACAGCTGTATTTAATCCTTGTTTTGTTGACAGTGGCTTTATTTT
>NW_019197162.1:0-106 GCF_002260705.1 Seriola dumerili
AGTATGGTAAGGCATCTAATGAAATAGTATAATAAGGAAAAAAAATGCCAAAAAACGTCATAGTATCATATGGCAAAAAAATGTCAAAAAACGTCATAGTATAGTA
>NW_019197163.1:0-106 GCF_002260705.1 Seriola dumerili
CACAATAGCTGTGTCATCCGAGTATTTCTGGATGTGACAAGACTCAGAGTTGTATTTAAAGTCTGCCGTATACAAGGTGAACAGGAACAGAGCCAGAACAGTCCCC
>NW_019197164.1:0-157 GCF_002260705.1 Seriola dumerili
TACAACGGCGACTCGGAGGCACCTTCTTCCTCGCAGCTTTAAGCATCCCTCAGAAAACAGAGCTCTCTGTGATCTACCGCAGGAACGATTGTGGGTCGTCACAGGAGTAGATTGTGCGGTGTCAAATCACCGGGACCTCCGAGAAATCTCGTCCTGC
>NW_019197165.1:0-116 GCF_002260705.1 Seriola dumerili
ACCATGACATTTTATGCCTTACTATACGATCACGTTTTTGACATTTATATGCCTTGATATACTATGAAGTTTTTATGCCTTATTATATTATGATGTTTTATGCCTTATTATACTAT
>NW_019197166.1:0-132 GCF_002260705.1 Seriola dumerili
ACAGAAGCTTTATAAGCGTCCTTAAGTGATCCCTAACAAAGATCTAATGTCTTATCCCGCCTGGTTGAACAGGAGACATATTGATAAAAGTTAGTCTTTTTCAGAGAGACATGCTAAAACTCACCCAATATG
>NW_019197167.1:0-159 GCF_002260705.1 Seriola dumerili
CTGGGGGCGGGCCTTTGCGTCTGGCAGGGCTGTCCTCGATGCCGCGCTAGCCTTTGCGTCTGGCAGGGCACAGTACCTTTTTCTTGGTTGTGCATTTAAAATATATAATAATAATGATTATCCTTCTCACAGCACTACTGGCTCCTACTGGTAGGTCTG
>NW_019197168.1:0-154 GCF_002260705.1 Seriola dumerili
AAGCTGCCCGTCTTTTGGTTCATTTGTTAAAATTCAAGCAGATCTTTACCTTCTATCGCAACTTCTTACTGACCTAGTGTCATATTCTAGTTAGCTGCTATTTGCAAGACATCTAGGCTCCTTTTCATGATTTATACAGTGAACCAAGGAAAAA
>NW_019197169.1:0-406 GCF_002260705.1 Seriola dumerili
CTGCTGTTTCACACAAACTGCTGCTCCTGGTAACTGATGACTCATCAGCAGCTCTGTTTCTGATTGGCTGCTGATGTTGAAGTGAAAGTAAAGAGTTGGGACTTTCCACAGACGCTGCGTTCAGGTGCTGCAGGAAAACTCCCTGTCCTCATATTGGCAGCGTTAGAGCTGCTGCTCAGTGTGAGAGGTGAAGGTGGTGAAGTCCTGCTTTAACAGAGACACCTGAAGGCATCGTGTGGTCAGACTGGTTAAGGTGCTGAGGAACTGGTTTCCACTTGTTGCTGGATGTTTGATGAGTGAGAGGAACATGGAAACAGGAAGTGAGACCTTCACTCACACAGAGCTTCAGTGGCTCAGCGCCGTCACTCAGAGCAGGTCACTGATTGGTTGTTTCAGTGCACTCACC
>NW_019197170.1:0-265 GCF_002260705.1 Seriola dumerili
TCCCCTTCCATACAGGTACCATAGCACATAAACTATTGCAGTCGGAATGAAGACGTACTTTCATTTTTCACTCTCCTATTTAAATCTTTGTTAAATATTATAATATTTTTTGACAGATGTACAACATGTTCCCACGGTTCTGCAAATGGATCGCAAACAGGAAGGAGTTCCGTAACTTAGATGCTGACATTAGAAAACACAACCTAGAGCTGTTCAGACGTCTGGAAGAGACCCTCAACCCACAGATGTGCAGAGGCTTTGTGGA
>NW_019197171.1:0-104 GCF_002260705.1 Seriola dumerili
AGTCCAAAACTCATATTTACCTTTTTTAAAAAAACAAAAACAAAACAAGAAGAAGAGAGAAGAGAGTGATCCAGCGCCTCTGGCTCATGAGACCTGACACCGAC
>NW_019197172.1:0-153 GCF_002260705.1 Seriola dumerili
CAAAGTGTTCATGAGCAGCTCCTGAATTGAGGACTATAATATTGGTAATGACAAGTCACCAGAGAACAGACTGGTGACTACTATATTGATGAATATTAAATATCTGTGACTCACAATAATGACCACTGTCTCCATCATTAGTTCCTGATTAAC
>NW_019197173.1:0-160 GCF_002260705.1 Seriola dumerili
TATGACTTTTTATGCCTTACTATACTATGACGATTTTGTTTTTTTATGTCTTACTATACTATGATGTTTCATGACTTACTATACTATGGTGTTTTTATGATTTTTTATACCTTACTATAAAGTTTTTATGACTTTTTATGCCTTAATATACAATGACGTT
>NW_019197174.1:0-129 GCF_002260705.1 Seriola dumerili
CCTAGATGGCACAGGGCTAAAAGATAGTATATCATTTAGACGAAAATTATGCAAAAATTTGTGTTGTTTATAGTTTAAAGAGCTACAGTCACCTCTATGTTGGTCAGAAAGATTCACATCTTAGCTTGA
>NW_019197175.1:0-215 GCF_002260705.1 Seriola dumerili
AAAAAAAGTCATAGTATAGTATGTTATAAAAATGTTATAGTATAGTATTTTATCAAAATGTCAAAAAAAGTCATAGTCATAGTATGCCACAAAAACTTTAATAAAAAATAGTATGTTGTAAAAAATGTCATATTGTAGTACGTTACAAAAAATGTCATAGTATTGTATGTCATAACATTTTTTATAAAAATGTCATAGTATAGTATGTTGTAAAA
>NW_019197176.1:0-112 GCF_002260705.1 Seriola dumerili
GAAGGTTATACAGAACCTACTAATCACTGCCTTTAAAATAACCTGCTTGTTCACTGTTTTCTTTCTCTCTTTTGAACTTTGACATAATAAATTAAACTCAGTAACCAAACCA
>NW_019197177.1:0-224 GCF_002260705.1 Seriola dumerili
GGGGGCAGGCATATTAAAAATGCAGCAGTGGGGAGCAGGCCGGGGATTCACAGTAATTAGATGACAAAACGGCAGCGGGCTGGAGATGAGAGAGAGGGGTCACACACAATGCCACTGCCGCCGGGTAATTTGTAAGTGTCAATCACTAGCCTGCCAGGGGAAAAGCGAGAGGGAGAGAGGGAGTGGGAGGGTGAGGAGAAGAGGAGAAGTGGGGAGGGGAGGGG
>NW_019197178.1:0-207 GCF_002260705.1 Seriola dumerili
ACACAACACTTTTTTGACTTTCACAG
The DNA here is from genome assembly GCF_002260705.1 of Seriola dumerili. Classification (NCBI taxonomy): domain Eukaryota; kingdom Metazoa; phylum Chordata; class Actinopteri; order Carangiformes; family Carangidae; genus Seriola; species Seriola dumerili. The sequence continues at coordinate 27 of NW_019197178.1, forward strand.
CAATTATGACAAATATATATATAAATATATATATTTTATATCTTATATTTTATATGACTGGATGATGTAACCTGAAACTAGTCTGAGTGGAGGAAGCACAGTTATAAATGTAAAATGTAAATAATGTAAATAAGAAATAAGAAATAATTTATCTCATCTCCAGATTCTATTATTTCAACTT
>NW_019197179.1:0-110 GCF_002260705.1 Seriola dumerili
ACACACACACACACACACACACACACACACAGAAGCAGGAGAGAAGCCCCTCCTGACAGATCATCACACAATTAAATAAATCCATTAATGAATTTTATTATGAACAATGA
>NW_019197180.1:0-159 GCF_002260705.1 Seriola dumerili
ATCATCAAATGTATGCCTCTATTGTAACAGGTCCAAAAGTTCATTGCGCACAGCAAACAAGACCATATCCGAATATGCATATTTTTCCACAAATGAATATCAGTGTGATGTTAAAATGTGTTGACAACGGACTATTAAACTGCTCGGCGGCAGCTTGTA
>NW_019197181.1:0-144 GCF_002260705.1 Seriola dumerili
ACAGAGAGAGACTGGACCACAGAGAGAGACTGGACCACAAAGACTGGACCACAGAAACTGGACCACAGAGAACAGACGGTCTGGAACTTCAGGAAATCCTTGTGAGACTCACTCGGCCTTGGCGTTGAAGACGTGCGTGGCCCA
>NW_019197182.1:0-146 GCF_002260705.1 Seriola dumerili
CAACATAAAATGTAGTTAATGTAAATGTCACATTTTATTTTAATGTGGTGATACTTTATGAAGCATGCATATAGAAATTAACGATGACGTGATAACTGTTGTGACGTGCATGTTGTCGAGGCACCCACCCACCACTGCCTGTGGTG
>NW_019197183.1:0-105 GCF_002260705.1 Seriola dumerili
TTGGCCAGTGTTGGCGCCATTTCGGATTTAAATACGGACAACACACAACATTATGGCGTCAGTGAATCACTTTTGGCTCAGTGTGCAGTAAGAAAAAAAAAAAAA
>NW_019197184.1:0-110 GCF_002260705.1 Seriola dumerili
TACTATGATGTTTTTATGACTTTTTATACCTTACTATACCAGGTCGTTTTTATGACTTTTTATGCCTCACAATACAATGACTTTTTATGACTTTTTATGCCTTACTATAC
>NW_019197185.1:0-149 GCF_002260705.1 Seriola dumerili
GGTTTAATACTGAGCCAGACTTAAAATTGTATTTAAAAAGTAGATGAAAGAAACTGACCAAAAACAACAAGATGCGAGAGAACTTGTCACCATACACACATGACAATACAACATGAAGTGCAGGAATATTACAGTAAATAAAATGTGTT
>NW_019197186.1:0-126 GCF_002260705.1 Seriola dumerili
TTTTCTGACATTACAACTTATAAACATGAGTTGTTGTAATTTGAGGTCTTTTGACCTGAAGTGACAAACTGGTGACAGTTTTTTTTTAAAAACACAACACATAGCATATTAACAGACTTCCCAGCA
>NW_019197187.1:0-187 GCF_002260705.1 Seriola dumerili
CACATGTTTAGGACACACAGGTTATAAAGACAACATGGTTGACTGAACTGCAGGAGGATTTGAGAAGTGGCTAAGGTCACTGTGAGGGTTTTCTTTTCATTGGAACTGCTGTCGTCCTCCATGAAGGAGCATGCTACAAACTTTTTTATAACTAATTTAAAAAGGATCTACATGAAAATGTTTGCTG
>NW_019197188.1:0-114 GCF_002260705.1 Seriola dumerili
TATTTTTCTTTTAATTAGACTGAAATCCAACCGATCATTTAAAAAAAAAAAAAGAAAAAAAAAGAGAAAAAGGGAAAAAAAAAAAATGTTTTTTACTGATTTGATATTCTTCCT
>NW_019197189.1:0-417 GCF_002260705.1 Seriola dumerili
CAACTTCTTTGATACTGGTTAATTTTTAGCCAGATACTTCACATGTACGTGTCTCATCACACTATGAGGTTCTTGTTTCAATAGATAATATTTCTTTTATATTGCACTTTATTTAAGAGAGGCCACATTCACATGTTAAATGTTTGCTGCATAGATGTACTGCAGAACTTTGGTGAAGACCCACTTTTAAACAGAACATCAGTGTGATGAGCAGCTCAGCTTTTGTCTCTATCACTCACATTGAAAGACAGCCTCTAATCCCTTGTTGTCTTTATTTATATAGAAAATAAGACAGAGAACAACTTCTTTGTTCCTGGTTAATTTCTATCCAGACACTCCTCCTGTATGTTTCTCATTAGACAATGAGGTTTTTGTATCAGTAGTTGTACCTCGCTCAAGACTGAAACTTTGGGGACT
>NW_019197190.1:0-165 GCF_002260705.1 Seriola dumerili
AAGCAGTGGATGAAAGACAAAGATGAAAGCGGCAGCCTAGAGGCTCTAACTGCGAGATCCATCTGTTGATGGTGTGAAGCTCTGAAGTTACTTTAGCTCTCAGGTAGGCACCCTTGGTGGCCAGCAATCAGAGAAGTGTGTGTGTCTGCGTGTGTGTGTGTGTGT
>NW_019197191.1:0-525 GCF_002260705.1 Seriola dumerili
GTGTGCGTGTGTGCGCGCGTGTGTGTGTGCGTACCAGAAAACCCGATTAGAATATGTCACTTTGTAGGTAAAGCTCTTAATCTCATTTAAATGCGACTCAAATCTGTGTTTCCTCTGTCTTGTTCATGTTTGCAGTTTTCTTTTTGCAGCGTTTAGAGTGTGTGTTTGTCGGCATGTCCCTGTGTTAGCTTTATGTGTTTATTTGTGCATGTCTTGTTTGTTACAGCTGTGCGTGTGTGTGCGTGTGTGTGCGTGTGTACGTGCGTGCGTGTGTGTGTCGGTAAGCTCTTTAAGCTTTTGCATCAGGTAATTCAGTTAATTGAATAGTCTGTAAGAATAAAGTCTGCCATGAAGTTCCTGTGCTTCCAGAACTAACTCTTTTATTACTAATACCCCCCCGCCACACACACATACACGCGCGCAAGTGCAGACACAGCGATGAATCACTTCCATCAATTTAAAGTGACTCCCGGGGCCTCAGGGCTTGTGTTATTTGTTTCTTCCTGTACCTCTCTCCCTCTTCCT
>NW_019197192.1:0-377 GCF_002260705.1 Seriola dumerili
TGAGAGACTGGAGGATGAAGAGGAAATCAATGCTGAGCTTACCGCTAAGAAGAGGAAGCTGGAGGATGAATGCTCTGAGCTCAAGAAGGATATTGATGACCTGGAGCTTACCTTGGCCAAAGTGGAAAAGGAGAAACATGCCACTGAGAACAAGGTTTGTCAAAATGAATATATCCAGCAGATCAAGGAAATTCAGGATTATTACCTGTTTAATAACAACAACTTTCTTGTGAACATAGGTGAAGAACCTGACAGAGGAGATGGCTTCTCAGGATGAGAGCATTGCTAAGCTGACCAAGGAGAAGAAAGCCCTTCAGGAGGCTCATCAGCAGACTCTTGATGACCTGCAGGCAGAGGAAGACAAAGTCAACACTCTG
>NW_019197193.1:0-100 GCF_002260705.1 Seriola dumerili
CCCATCCACTGGGTCGTGTACCGGACCACGGCATATTCAGGTTAGTTGTCATGTGGCCGGTCACTATTGACCACCATGTGTTTATTTTCTATTTATCATT
>NW_019197194.1:0-101 GCF_002260705.1 Seriola dumerili
AGAAGGTGGGGATCCTTTTATTTTATGTATTTTAGTTACAAAAGTTATAAAGTTGGTGTAGTTATAAAAGTGTGTAGCTTGTGAATGCTAACAGGGACGCT
>NW_019197195.1:0-318 GCF_002260705.1 Seriola dumerili
GTTTGAGGAAGAACTTAAGGCTATGATTCTGCTCAACTTCTGCTTTTCCTTGCATTTCACCATGAGCCAAGTTTTCTTTGATCAAAAGAAAGAAAAGCCCACGTCTTTATATTGACATCACACTCACTACACAGTTCAGTTACAGACATTGCAGCGCTGCAGTGGTACACGCCATGAAGACCTTCACTTTGATATCAGCTTTACTTCTCTGCTTAGAGTATTAAACAGTACGTGACTAAATGATCTGCTTTACAGAATCTGGGCTCTGATGACCTGAACTCTGCAGCAGCTCTGAGGCTCCTTTCAAAGACAGTAAGG
>NW_019197196.1:0-100 GCF_002260705.1 Seriola dumerili
GTCTTGGTTGATATTGGTCTTGATTTTACCTCAGTTCTGACAGAAACACTAGTGATCACTCTGGACTCCTGAGCAGTGTCTCTCCTCTCTCTACTTTAGC
>NW_019197197.1:0-110 GCF_002260705.1 Seriola dumerili
TAAAAAATGACTTCGAGGGACTGGCTCAGGCTCTTCTTCATGTTTCTACCTTCTTTCCATTTTTCTCTCCTGGTAGAAGCAAATTTTGAGCTGTGCTCATCATAAGAAGA
>NW_019197198.1:0-453 GCF_002260705.1 Seriola dumerili
TGAGATTTAGATTTTGATTAGCTTTAGGCTAAATCAACATTTTATTCATGTTTGCTAGTGTCTTTGTTATACTTTGTAATTTTCACTACAAATGATGCCACATAAAGTGTAAAATGTGTCTAATATCTTTAGACTTGTCTGTTAACAGCTGTTACAGCCATGCATGGTAGACTAACTCTTGTTGGTTTTTACTAAAGTTTAGTTCATTTTGAATAAGAGAATTATTGGAGTCCTTTTAGAAGGTTTATCCTTGTATTCATATTCATTTTTACAGCTGATTTAAGCAGAAACAGTTGCTGATTTTGTTTTACCTGCCTCATGCAACAGGCACCAAGGGCTTCTGCTTACATAAACGGCATTAATGCACTAGCTTGAACTATAGATGACTGTTACATTTATTGTATCAGAAACTAAAAACACTCTCCATCCAACAGCTCAGCTTGGATACTAAAT
>NW_019197199.1:0-132 GCF_002260705.1 Seriola dumerili
TGGTTTTAGATGTTACACTGTTAAAAACATACAAAAAAAAAAAATTAAAGCTGCACTAATCAATATTTTTTATGTATTTTTGAATAATCACATATTATATATATAGTTGTTTTAGAGAATGTAAAACTGTTA
>NW_019197200.1:0-100 GCF_002260705.1 Seriola dumerili
TTGATGTTTTTATGCCTTACTATGCTATGACGTTTTTTGGCAATTTCATTCCTTACTGTATTATGTAATTTCATTCCTTACCATACTATGACGTTTTTAT
>NW_019197201.1:0-1614 GCF_002260705.1 Seriola dumerili
AATTTTGGCACATTTAAGAGTCTAGTACTCTTACTTAAGCCAACTGCTTAATGCAGCATCGGTGCGGCCGACACGTCACTTCCTCCTCATTATTTTCAGTGTGCAGGACAAAATAAAGTTACTGCCGCAACAGAAAACCTGAAGTTTAAGTTAAACGAAATTGCAACAACAAAATCCTCAACTAAAATACAATACGACAGGCAGGAGAGAATAACAAGCATCGAATAATTTTAAGCAGTTAACGTCCTCAAGAACATGCCCTAATAAGCGCTTTTATTCTTATCAATTCAGAGCCAAACCGCACCCAAAGATACTGAGTCACAAGTGACGCCGGAGACGTGCAATTTGTTGTATCATAGCATAATTATTATATAACAAAAACTTGCCTCCCTCAAATAGAATCAGTTAAATAATATAGGAATGTTCTCAGACTATAATTTGTCAAATCAGCACAATTGGTTTGGAGGGCTGCCGGCCCATGGATGTTTTTTTTATGTGACCCAATAAATCACAATAACAAAAAACCTCTTCAGGAATCCCTGGCTACTACCACTGTTGTAACTGCGATATTTCAGTGCCCTAGCATTAATGTCAGCTATTTTTATGCCAATTAAGTAAAAAAAAGGCTTCCTTGAATGTTTACATCTTCAAAGGGTTAGTATGTTTCAAACAAGCTACATAAAACAGAATGTTGTTCTTAAAAATGTACTTTTAAAGTTTTTACTCCTCAAGCCGAAGATCATCTAGACTTAAACAGCAGAAGATACGCCTTAAAAAAAAATACACCTAAACAATCTATAAAATACACAACCACACATGTAATACATCAAAACAATCTAATCGAATGGCATTCGGAGACAATTCCACTACAGGAATACCCATTATAGAGGATCTGCGACATACCCAGTTGCACACAGTTGAACATTTAAAAGCCAAATGGAGCCCACAACCATGTTGCCCTATTTAGGGAAAGCAAAAAGCCCAGCGTGAATCCCGTACTGCCCTCCACACCTTGAACAGCTGCGTTCCTACTGCCCGGCTGGAGTTATGTGCTTCATTCACCACTTTACACCGATGGCCATATGGCACAGACTCCGCCCCCCCTCCACAGTTGAGCAACATTTAATTAGGAATAAATTGAACTCATTTATCTGATCCAGTTGGTGTGCCGTCCTCAAAACCGGAGAAGAACATTCTTATACAGAAAATTAATTACAGCGCGAAATTTCCTGCACCTCATATTTTCCTTTCAAGTGAGGATCTTTTGCTGCATGTAGCTGCCCTAATGGATGAGGCCTGCACCAGTTTACCTCAACCTCATTCCTGTAGTCGTTGCCTTTGGCTGCATGAACTGTTGCCCTCAATTTGAAAGCAATGAGCTGGTTAGATATGATAAAGATCTATGACAATGTATGAAATGATCAAAGGAGATGCTTATCATTTAGTATGTGAGCCGTTATGTGCGACCTTGCGTCTGTTCTGTTACTTGTCTTTCCTCCTGCAAAACGGTACTATGGGTCACATCGCCTTTACTGTCTAATCCTTAAATATTGACAGGGCAATGAGACTGACCGCTTAGAACTTTTTTATCTTTAAAGATCAAACCAATTCATA
>NW_019197202.1:0-119 GCF_002260705.1 Seriola dumerili
GTCGACACTATTAAAGACGCAACTTTTTTTATTTGGCCCGGTGAACAGCAGCTGCATTTTTTTTTTTCATTTTGCAACCAAGGATCTTGCTTTGGCTTTGGCTTATCTGCTAATTCCTT
>NW_019197203.1:0-982 GCF_002260705.1 Seriola dumerili
GAGATATAATCAGACGCCCCGTGACGCCAAGAGAGAGATGCGCTGGTACCACGCACTGTTGGTATAGAGGAGGCAACTAGTAGTCACACCGAGAAGGGGAGTGATGGTACTGGGAATAATGGCAGCACGGGGCTGGTGGAGGGTTGTCCCCTTCCTTTGCCGAGAGATCATACTAGAAACAAGTAGTGCTGATGGAGTTCAGCTACAGAGACGATCAGCGTGCTCTGGCATGTGGATACTTGGCCCTAAGATAGGTATATATAGCTATGAAGGCTACAGTCACAAATGGGTCTATAGATATAGTGGCAGATAGAGATAGATAGAGAGAGAGAGATATATATATACGGAGGGATGGATAGATGGATTAGTAGAGATACAGCGGTAACGGATAGATATACCCGCTCTAACAAGATACATAGAGATATTTGATGGAAAGAGAATGCCGCAGGACCACAGTGAGTCAGTCGCGTCTCTAAGAGGGTGGCTGAGGGCGGGAACACAACACCCACAACATGCGAGGACGGCACACTCCAACAACTCAAGAAAGCCACCCACAAAGGCAAAGCACAACATATGGGCAGTGGGATGGAACACGTGCAGCCCCCGCTTTGGAGGCTTCCGCGCCCACAATCGATGCGACGGTCGTCTCGCTTCGACACTGAGGCACACGACACACACACCAGAGCACAGGCACAGCAACGCAGCACCCGCAACAAATAATTTCACACACTTCAATTTCACTTTCATTTCTTGTTCCCTAACACAACTGTGTTGTTCATTAAAAAATATGTGTGTTTCAGTTCTGTCACGTAATTTAACATAATAACATATTAACTTCCACTAAATTTACGTAACAGAAATATGAATGAATCCTCCTCCTGCTCTGTTTAACATTCAGAAACTCTTTCTCTATTTCCCTCAGGTTTTATTTCTGTAGCAGCAGCAGGTCTACTGTACACTCTCTCTCTCTCTCTCTCTCTCT
>NW_019197204.1:0-116 GCF_002260705.1 Seriola dumerili
ATATTTTGACTAATTAAGTCTTGACATTTGTAACTAACATGAGCATTTTAAAGGTTCATACAGTCTAAAGGTCTATTGCCATGTGTAGTTTGATTATAAAGCAGGTCTAGGTTCTA
>NW_019197205.1:0-106 GCF_002260705.1 Seriola dumerili
AGAGCATCACGACAACTGCAAGCAACGTTTGAATCAACGTACAAGCCAGAAAGTAAGTGTTAAGATATTTTAAATATCAGCTTCTACATGTCAACTTATGCTTAAA
>NW_019197206.1:0-859 GCF_002260705.1 Seriola dumerili
AGCAGAGCAGAGTGAAAACAGTGGCTCTCAAAGCTCTTAGAAAAAATCCCATGTTTGCAAATAATCTTTCTTCATGAGACAAAAAGCATCGAAACATTCTAATAAAGTAGTGTGATTAGCATCAGAATAAGTTGAGGGTATTTCGTGTGTACATCTTGTAAATGCTGGCCGTTTCAGACAGAGGCGTGTTAGTTTTATGGTCTCCTAAAGTGCTGCGTGTTTGTTAATATTACAGCCCTGTGCATGTCATTAGCTGTGTGAAGTTTGAGGGTCTGTAATGGGGACAAGCACAGAAGCACCTGTAGTCTGAGTCGGCCATAAAAGAGTTCCCATGGGAAAATGTGACAGGATTTGCTGGGGCCCAGGTAAAGACATGAAAATTGGTGCTTTTGTTTTTCCAAAATGAAAAGTATTTTATCTGCCACTTGTTACTTTGGCATGAAACCTGTTCAAAAGCCAGTGAATCTGTCCAGAAAAGAACAATATCAGCCAATATTTTTTATTATTTTCATGGCTGATTGATTCTCAGGGTATCTCCTTGATTATAGTGGACAATGCTGCAAGTTGACTAATTCAGATTTCTTTTTTTGGTGTGACCAGCAGCACAAAACCCTTGAACCTCTTGATCAAATCAAGTTGGACCAATATTTAAAATGTTTGATTAAAGGACCAGTGTGTAGGATTCAGGAGAATCTGTTGGAATGGGATATAATCACCTGAAACTAGGAATTGTTGTGTTTTTACTTGCTCTGACATGTTTCTACAGTAGCCCAGAATGGACAAACCAAGAACTGGCTCTAGAGTTTTACGTTACCTGAAGGCCACTGTAGGTTCTCCTGCACATTTTGAAAGGGGGGGG
>NW_019197207.1:0-113 GCF_002260705.1 Seriola dumerili
AGCTGAAAATCACTAAAAGTACAGAAAAAATAGTCTCAATTGTTCGCACAGAAACACAACAGATATATAACGACCAGATTGTTTTTAACGTCACACGGAGTCACGCTCTCTAC
>NW_019197208.1:0-141 GCF_002260705.1 Seriola dumerili
GGGACTTTAATCTACCAGGAACAGTTCAGAGTATTTGTCAAGAACAGTGACACTAGTGACAGATAACATTGAGATAACATGGAGAACGGCAGTAAACACATTGCTTCAGAGCATGCAGGGAAATCCCACCCACTTCTCCCC
>NW_019197209.1:0-451 GCF_002260705.1 Seriola dumerili
GTTTCCAGTTCTTGGTTCATGCGCTCAGTCTGTCCATTGTTCTGGGGGTGGAATCCAGAAGACAGACTGGCGGTGGCACCTAGCAGACCGCAGAACTCCCTCCAAAACACAGAAGAAAACTGGGGACCACGGTCCAACACCACATCAACAGGGAGGCCATGCAGGCGGAATACGTGGAGCAGGACCAACTGAGCAGTCTCTTTAGCAGTTGGGAGCTTGGGCAGAGGCACAAAGTGGACCATCTTACCGAAGTGGTCAAGAGGTGGGAAGACCAGTAACAAAGTCCAAAGATATGTGGGACCATGGGCGGTGAGGAACAGGAAGAGGTTGAAGCAGCCCAGCGGGAGGCCGGTGGGAGGTCTTGTGTTGATTGCAAGTTGGACAGGCTTTGACGAATTCCTGGACGTCCTCCTGCAAGGTGGGCCACCAGAAACGTTGGAGAAGGGCATGC
>NW_019197210.1:0-100 GCF_002260705.1 Seriola dumerili
TGGTGTTCAGGCTGAAGATGCAGGAGATTACTACTGTCTGGGCTACCATAGTGATTATACATTCACACAGTGATTTAGAGTCGTACAAAAACCTCCCTCA
>NW_019197211.1:0-144 GCF_002260705.1 Seriola dumerili
ACCCTTCTCTGAGAGTGAGCTGCAGCCCCGAAAAAAAACCTTTTAAAAACACACAATCACCGATCGAAGCATCTCACGTGGAGGCTCCGACACCGACAGGAACACCGAGCATCTCATTTTGGGGTCAGCCCTATGTTCCCACAG
>NW_019197212.1:0-148 GCF_002260705.1 Seriola dumerili
GTGTGTGTGTGTGTGCGCGTGTGTGTGTGTGTGCACTGTGAATGTGTGTGTGACCAGAGAAGGTGTGTAAAAAAAACAAGTCTCTAACTTTTACATTAAGATTTTGAGCATACAGTGTGTGCGTGTGTGTGTGTGTGTGTGTGTGTGT
>NW_019197213.1:0-130 GCF_002260705.1 Seriola dumerili
TGTCAGAAAACAGTTTATAAGGTAACACTTGCACACACATGCTCTCTCTCCTCCTCTCTCTTAGTAAAAACACTTGACGTACTCCGAAATCGTATTTTATCTTTCAGCAGGAATGATGACATTGATTTCA
>NW_019197214.1:0-835 GCF_002260705.1 Seriola dumerili
AGAGAGACCTCACCACCTGGATCTATTTTCTTCACCTTTAATAAGGACCTGCCTCAGTCTGGGGCCTACAGGTGGTCATTACATACAGGTGACATACAGCTCTGTATGAATTCATTCTGATAGTCAACCATGTGACCATGTGACCAGATCACCTATGTGTAATCTGTTCATTTACCCATAAATCGATTATAAACTGATAGTTAATGCTCAATCTCAGTGATCTTGGATGTTCAAGTTTGAATTTCATATCTTGAATCTTAATGTCTAATTTTTTAAATCCTTAAAAATACATAGGCTACACAAGTGCACACCTTAAAATGACATGACATGCACGCGAAGTATTCAGTAGTGAGTGGATTAGATGTTCAGATATCTATAAGATTTTAATCTTTAATCATTATTTACTTCCGTTAAAAAAAAACAAAATAGCGTTAATACCATCCGTCATACCTGAGGGGAAGCACGTGCCCAGGCAATCATCTCACCTGTCTGCAGCTGCTGTGTTTGTGGACTGGAGTGATTTTATTTTAGATTTTTTTTTTGAGTAGAAGGACCATCTACGAGCTGCTGGGGTTATTCATACTTTCCAGCTGCAAACAGAAAACTGAGCTGGTGGGTTTATCGCGCCTCCATCCATCCCCGCCTGCCCCCATGCAAAACTCTCCTGCATGTTAATCCTGCAGTGCGGGCGGGGCTATAAGAGTCAATATAAGAGAGGAGAAAGTCTGGTGGGTGGAGGGAGAATCTTCTGTGTCCCTGCTGCGACCCTCTGCTCCTCCAGTCCTGAGTTGCTGCCTCCTGCCGGGACCTGCAGAATCCTCCTCCTCCTCCTCCA
>NW_019197215.1:0-173 GCF_002260705.1 Seriola dumerili
GTGTGTGAAGGAGCCACAGTGATGATGTCATGACCAAGATCTCCATCTATTGTATTTCAAAGATATCTATTGAAATTAGTATGCTAACCAGCTAGCTCTAACCCGTGTTGTAATACCACTTTGTGACACTAGATGCAATGTGAGTCAGTGTTTGTCAGAGTTTGAAGTTATAC
>NW_019197216.1:0-184 GCF_002260705.1 Seriola dumerili
ACATCCTTACTGCTGAATGTTCAAACTCAGACTGGGTATCGAATCTAATGCTTTTGTGTCCAGAGGATCAAGCATCAAAAACTGTCAAATATTAAAGCTGGCAGCTTTTGACATTTTGTCAAATTTGTAATTGTATTTATACGTATTTGAGCAGATCCTTTGCTTTAAATCAAAATTTTACAAA
>NW_019197217.1:0-132 GCF_002260705.1 Seriola dumerili
TGGAGTTTTAATAATGTACTCTGCTCTGTTGTAGACGACTAATTGATCTATGGAAATGTGTTGATGTGAACCAGATTCTGTGAATCTGTGATTTTTGTTATGAACTGGCACATGTTCAATAACTAGATTTTT
>NW_019197218.1:0-105 GCF_002260705.1 Seriola dumerili
ATTAATAACCTTAATTGGAAAAAAATTTGGAATTTGTCAACTACATTTTTGAAAAACAATAAAGTAAAAGAAGTATCCTTTAAATTGTTTCATAGATTTTACCCA
>NW_019197219.1:0-103 GCF_002260705.1 Seriola dumerili
TCATAGTATAGTATGGCATAAAAGGTCAAAAAAAAACATTAAAGATTTTTATGGCATAAAACGTCATAAAAACAATATAGTATGCTAAGGCATAGAACAACAG
>NW_019197220.1:0-120 GCF_002260705.1 Seriola dumerili
ACACTGATGGAGCTGGTAAAAACTTAATGGATGTTTTGATGGGCGACCAGCTGACCGGGTTTTTTAGCTGGTAGTCCTCACGTCCAGTCCACCTGTGCTCTGGTCTCATCTCTTTCTTTG
>NW_019197221.1:0-680 GCF_002260705.1 Seriola dumerili
GGATATAATGATACTGGCAGTAACAGGGTGACCAATGCGCATAAGCCAGTTACATTCTTGGGGAGTTTATTGAATATCCTATCATCCCCATCCCGTTCCTGTGGTAGCATACCAGTTGTAGGCCTCACCCCAACTTTGCCCCTTAGAGTCGGCATCATTGGTGAGTGAGCCATAAGGTATTATGATTGCCGTGGTTTGATTTTGTGGCGCACAGAAAACTAGGCCAGTATGTTTTGTCTGTATGTCTTCTCCGCATTCTGAGTCTGTGTTACGCCTGTTCCTTTCGTGAGTTGTATTTTGCTGGGTTATATTAGGAGTCCTATTTCTAGTTAATCCTTCTTTCGGTGGTTCCCATAAGTACCACACGAGCAGAAAGGTTAAAATTAGGAAAAGTGTCACCATCCAACCTCGGATGGCGTTTTTTTAAACCATTGGGAGTCATTGCTGCTGAAATATTTCCTCCTCTACTGGGTTCGGTGTCTTATAAAATCTTCACTGACTTTCGGGTCTATCCAGTCTCTACACGTCTGGATCCACCCTATTATCGGTCTTTGGCTCACCTCCCCTATCGGAGCTTTCAACTGAAATGACCTTTTTGCAATGGGTCAGATGAATCCAAGTTGATCTTTCTGCTATTACTATTTACCGCAGTGGGAGTTGTTAGCAATACTTGATAGGGT
>NW_019197222.1:0-151 GCF_002260705.1 Seriola dumerili
TATGTCCCAAAGTTATTACTGTGTAAGATGTTACCTTTGAAAATCAAAGTTTTATCAAATATTCTGCTATATGTAACTGCATTTGACCAATTCAGTTAATTTAATCTCATCGCAATCCAGACTGACATGCAGACTACAATGCTACAATTTA
>NW_019197223.1:0-153 GCF_002260705.1 Seriola dumerili
TTTTACAAAGGGGGATTTAGAAGTTTTTCCCAGTTAGCAACGCATAAATATATCATTTATTCACACAAAACTAAACATGACTTAATGACATAAGCAACAATATGAGGAACAAACGGACCGTTCGTAACAGGACGTCAACTAGCTTTTATAATC
>NW_019197224.1:0-120 GCF_002260705.1 Seriola dumerili
CATTATAATGTAGAGTCAACAAGTATCATTGCTTTAATTTATTGATTAAATTAAGTGCACTTTAAATCATCCTTTATGGTTAATAATGTGTTTATATTTACTTCCTGTTCTTACAGCCTG
>NW_019197225.1:0-149 GCF_002260705.1 Seriola dumerili
GGATCACAGTATTTCACTGGTAATATTAATTCAAGTAGAGTTAATCCACATTATTGAGGATAAATGAGGAATAATTTTTTATTTTTCAACTAGAATATCACCTAAATACCCTGCCCATACCCTAGTTAGTGGTCAACTAGAATGCCATT
>NW_019197226.1:0-122 GCF_002260705.1 Seriola dumerili
ACCCTACTGTTTTTAATATCAACATATACTGAGAAGCTTTATATATATATGTCTATGGCTTTATATATATATATATATATATATATATGTCTATAATATAATATTTTATATGAACATTATTT
>NW_019197227.1:0-131 GCF_002260705.1 Seriola dumerili
TAAACAAACAAATGTTAATTATTTTGAGATTTTAAAATGGCAATGTAAGACAATCAATAATTCACAAAGTGAACTACTTCCCATGTCTCAACACTTTTAAGACTTTTGAAAGATTTATTTAAGATAATTAA
>NW_019197228.1:0-132 GCF_002260705.1 Seriola dumerili
TCATATCTACCTCTACCTTATTATGACTGCAAGGTTTTTCTAAAAAAGGTCATTACAGTTAAACTGCACATATTTACTATCTGATATCTGTGCGTTGGTAATGAATGATGTTTATACCAGAGGTTAACCAAC
>NW_019197229.1:0-106 GCF_002260705.1 Seriola dumerili
AAGTAGAAATATTTCAAGAAAAAAGTAATAATGTTACAAAAAAATAAGGCTAAGATTAAAAAAAAATTTGAATTTTAGTTGAAAACTATTTTGTGAATATCCTAGT
>NW_019197230.1:0-217 GCF_002260705.1 Seriola dumerili
AAAAAAAAAACTGGATTAGTAATAAAATTCGATTTATAGGTGAAGAGATTGGGAAGAAATTGTGTCCCCGTTGCTCCCAGACCGCTGGTGGCAAGGCCTACTCACAAATAACTGGCAAGGGAGACATATCGAGTGGTCGAGGGGCCATCACACTTAATTCTAAATAATAACAATAATCATAATCATAATAATAATAATAATAATAATAATAATAATA
>NW_019197231.1:0-237 GCF_002260705.1 Seriola dumerili
AAACAGGCAAGGTAGCTTTGAAGTATGAGAGCAATTTAAATAGTGGTTATCATTTGATGTATTTCTTGTATATATTATATATGTTATAAATGTTGTTTTCAAACTAAGGGGTCAATTTTTGGTCCCAATTCAATGTGATAGTAATCTCACTGTGACACATTCCTAGGCTAGTTGAACTCTCGAGCTTCTATCTGAGGGTTGTTTGCTGGCCTCTAGGGTTAGCTAGAGATATCTTTG
>NW_019197232.1:0-151 GCF_002260705.1 Seriola dumerili
TGCCTCTTTACTTTGAAATCCCTCAGAATTGCTTGAGAACAAGACCAGGTCAGGGCTGTCACTTTTTCCAAGAAAAAAAATAAATAAATAAATAATAATAATCCAATTTCTATGTATTCCAATAATTACAATTCAATTTCAAGATTTGTTG
>NW_019197233.1:0-103 GCF_002260705.1 Seriola dumerili
GGAGATGTCAGACCAGGGGCACTGTGGCACAGGCAGCGGCTGGAGAAGTCCGGCACTGGGTGCCGACTTGCTTTTATTGCGTTCACACACAGGGCAAGCAGCC
>NW_019197234.1:0-118 GCF_002260705.1 Seriola dumerili
TCTGGGTTGAAAATTAGCTCTTTATATGGTCAGTGATGGGGCATAGATAGTTCCCATCCTGTACTATTGGTAAAAGCTTAACCACCCATAACCTACAAACACAACATAACCAAAACAA
>NW_019197235.1:0-107 GCF_002260705.1 Seriola dumerili
AACCACCCAACTGTATATAAAGTAGTTCAAAATGGCTCTGGTTTCAGTAATATATAATGAAATAGTATGAAATGGGCCTTAACAAGGGCTTTTACTTTTGATATTTC
>NW_019197236.1:0-115 GCF_002260705.1 Seriola dumerili
GCTTCAAGATGGGCAACTACAGGACCAAACTGAGCAGGGCTGGCATAAAGGATGTGGTTGTGAATGCAGGAAAGCGTAGCAGGACCAATCCAGACGCTGCAGCATCCAGGGCCAA
>NW_019197237.1:0-150 GCF_002260705.1 Seriola dumerili
GCCTGAATAAATGTAAACAGGAATACACTCTTCATGTGTATTTATAGTCTCAAAACCAATAGTAATTACTTTTTTACGGTCTTCCAAAAGCATCTGTAATTGGACCACCGCGGAAGAATTTAATTAGGAATCAAATCCAGCCGTTATCCT
>NW_019197238.1:0-342 GCF_002260705.1 Seriola dumerili
ATTGCAGCTGTGAGAGAAGGGAGGTGCAGTTCTCATGTTTGTCCAGCTCGTCCACCACATCAATCAGCCTCTCAACCTTCTCTGATGGAAGCACCGTCCCTGCGTTGTTTCTGAACTTCTTCCTCAGGCTCTCATTGGTCAGTGGGTTGCGCCAGTGGCCGTAGAAGGTGTCACAGCGCCCCTTCAGGATGTCTCCTCCAGCAAGTGTCACCTGGACTTCGCCATACATGCGGTTGAAGTTAGCCGGGTTGTCGTGGGGATGCTCCATGTGAACACGGCTCAGCAGATCGAGCAGCTCAGGGCGACTCATGGCAGAGGGTGTGAAGGACTGCACAGTCACCT
>NW_019197239.1:0-106 GCF_002260705.1 Seriola dumerili
AAAAAAAAAAAAAAACACCCCCCACAAATACCAGACTTACAGAGTTCACAGTTTAAAATACATAGTTCAAAATACAGAATTTACATAGCCAGACAAAAAAAAAAAA
>NW_019197240.1:0-231 GCF_002260705.1 Seriola dumerili
TATAGTATGACGTTTTATGACTTATTATGCCTTACTATATTGTGATGTTTTTATGACTTTTTATGACCTTACTATACATGATTTTTTGTAGCATTTTTTACTAACTATACTGTGTTTTATGCATTACTATACTGTGCCTTTTTTTTTTTACTTTTTATACCTTAATATACTATGACTGTTATGTTCTATATTCAAAATGTTGTGTTTCTCCTTCTGGTGGGCATTTTGAGT
>NW_019197241.1:0-110 GCF_002260705.1 Seriola dumerili
CCCTCTAATGGTGCATACTGTATGTAAAAACACTGATTCAAACACAAATGTCTCCATTATGTGAAAAATGTAAAAAAAAAAAAAAAAAAAAAAATTTCAACAGATGGAAT
>NW_019197242.1:0-102 GCF_002260705.1 Seriola dumerili
GCATGTGCAAATTACAAGAAAAAGCAAAGAGATAGTCAATATGGTGTTTCCAACCGTTCCCGGCTCTAAACAAACCTTAAAGGTTCTCATGCTATTTACGTC
>NW_019197243.1:0-101 GCF_002260705.1 Seriola dumerili
GATGAAAGGTGGGAGGCATCGGCAGGACTCACTCGAGGTCGACCGCAGGAGGATCAAAGTATATGCCCCCAAAATGTAGGAAGACGTACTGTGGGCAGGTT
>NW_019197244.1:0-167 GCF_002260705.1 Seriola dumerili
GAGGATGAATGTGTAATATCTGAATCTGACACTGACGACTGATCACAGAAGACGTCAGTTTAGTCAAGATTGTTCCAACAGGGAATTTGATCGTCTGAACTTCTGATAATCGACTGTATGAGTGAGGGAATGAAACCTTTTATCACACACCTTCAGTTCAGGCAGGT
>NW_019197245.1:0-225 GCF_002260705.1 Seriola dumerili
ATCGGTAAAAGTTGCGGTGATTGGACAAAAATGCAAGGTCACGCAGAATTCACTGGGATTGCTTGAATTTGTGTTAATTCTTGAGGGACTGAGTAGTGTTATTGTTTACCGCTGGTTGTGGAGTGATATGACCATCTCATATTCCCCTCCCTTGTTTATTGCATGTCACTATAGGAAATACTGGGGAAATGAAAGATACCATCGTGACCTGCAGGTTTACGCATG
>NW_019197246.1:0-334 GCF_002260705.1 Seriola dumerili
GTCAGCTGCTGATGGTCAGTGGACAGTTAGTTTGAGTTCAGTGAGTTAAAGAGTTTCATGGTTAGAAGAGAAAGATGCTGTGAACCATAGAAACAGGTGAGTCCTTCTCCTCTAGTGACTCTCTTTAGTGGAGGAGTAGTTCCCCTCTCTGACTACATACAGACTGTGGGGGTTGTGTAGGAAACGTCACATATGTTGGGATCGGCTTCAGAGCAAACAATTCATTCATTCATTCAGACACAATCTAACACAAATGTGTAATAGGATGACATGATGGAGAAATGACATTTTATATCCAACAGGTCAAAGGTCAACTTCACTGTGACATCATAAT
>NW_019197247.1:0-110 GCF_002260705.1 Seriola dumerili
TTCTAGAAGTTAAAATACAGAAGAGTAATTCTGACTCAGACTCAGTTTAACTCACTGTAAGGAGGCAGGAATTCAATGCTGCTGCTGCGCTTCACTGGTTGCAGATCATC
>NW_019197248.1:0-120 GCF_002260705.1 Seriola dumerili
TTCTTTTCATGATGTGGACTACATTTCCCAAGTCTGCCCCGAAGGTGTCACAAATGTTTTTATTTAAGAACCCTCTTGCTCTATGTAACTGTAAAATTACCCACAATACTTTGGTTTAAT
>NW_019197249.1:0-262 GCF_002260705.1 Seriola dumerili
TAAATACAAACTTGCTCATCTTGTTTGCGTTACTAAATGTCAGCAAAGTTTGACCTTATGGCAGAGAAAAACCAACACTATTTCCACCAGCTTTCAAACCAACCTACCATTTGCATGAGAGGCACAATTGATAACCACCTGTCACATTCAGGTCACTGTCACCAAAGCAAAACTACCAGGGGTTGTCAGCTACGACTGTAATCCCATTGGCTCCTGGGTGAAAAAGTTTTCACGCCACCCAAATGAAAGGAATCAGCCTTTT
>NW_019197250.1:0-148 GCF_002260705.1 Seriola dumerili
GTTTTCAATTCAAGGGTCAGTACAGCTAGGATCTGTTGAGTTTTCTATCTAACAGATCTCAATTACAAACTTTAAACTCATACAATTTAGGGACTTACATACAACTGTCGCAGAATTGCTGTGTTACATGTGGTCCCGCCTCAATGTG
>NW_019197251.1:0-148 GCF_002260705.1 Seriola dumerili
GTCGTGATTATAATCAATAAAAATGAGAAATAAAGGGAGTGAGGCGGTTTAAATCTATTTCCACATGGAGACCTGGATTCACCGAAGCATCAAATTAAAAAATCCGATAAGTGTCTCTCTGAAGTCATTTATTGAGACGATCGCCTCC
>NW_019197252.1:0-676 GCF_002260705.1 Seriola dumerili
GTAATTCTAACACAAATGCTGAAATCCAAGGCTGCAATTTGCCAATCTTGAATAATTAAGATATCTCAAACATTAAAAGTTGAATTAAAATGTATTTTGCGTTTTCAAACATAAAAATAAAATATTAAAAGATTTCTTTTTAATCCCAGCAGCCACAGACTTCTATATGTTAACATTAAAATGACTAAATCCCTAACCACAACCTTAACCTTAAAATAATTGAACGTAACTGGACCCCCTGCCAAACAGCCCAACACCACCCAGCACCACCACTCCAACACTGACTGCACAACGGTCTAGACAACTAAATCAAATGATTTAATTATTTAAATGATTTTGCTGTTAAATGCTCATCTACATTGGAAACGCTACAGTAAAACAAACCATAGATTTAAATTACAATCAGGTGAGAACAGAGAAATTACAAAGTTACAAATTTCCTCCAATTTAAGTAAATGGTCAACAGATGAACAATTAGTCCTTTGATCAAGATAAATGAAATGAAAAAATCCTTTATGTTGTTGCAACGCAACAGCATCACTAATTCACAAAGGAATGTAAGTGCTGTTTGTAAAATCAGACAATATCTTTAATCTTGTGAAAAAGGCAGCGATTTCATTGTTTATATATACACACACACACACTCACACATATACTGTATATCTATATATATATA
>NW_019197253.1:0-106 GCF_002260705.1 Seriola dumerili
TGTAATATTGTAGAGATGATGTCCAAAACAGTTGAGCTTCCCTCATACACGTATCACCATTTTACATGTTTCCAGACGTAGTATTTAGGGCTTTCATCACTTAATC
>NW_019197254.1:0-135 GCF_002260705.1 Seriola dumerili
CATTAAACTGCTTACTATATTTACTGTGTTGTTCCTAGCATAGCCATTAATGATTTATCTGTTAAATTGAGTTATTTCTTAGAAATGAACATGGAGAGGCCACGACCATGGCATCCGTTTAGACAACCAGGCCTC
>NW_019197255.1:0-118 GCF_002260705.1 Seriola dumerili
TTACTATACTATGACGTTTTTTGCCTTACTATACTATCATATTTTTTGACATTTTTTTGTCTTACTATACTATGACGTCTTTTGACATTTTTTTGCATTACTATACTATGACGTTTTT
>NW_019197256.1:0-143 GCF_002260705.1 Seriola dumerili
CAACACAAATGCAGAGCTAAATCCAAATCAACCAACTAGTGGCTGCTGTAAATCATCAGAGTGCATAGACACAATAATTAACTAATGTCTTGTGGAAATGTTGCGCCTGTATTCTGCCTCACTGTTTTGTGTAAAAGGTACAA
>NW_019197257.1:0-119 GCF_002260705.1 Seriola dumerili
AAAATATCAAACATGTCACAGTTCAAACTGAAAAGTGAAATGTGAGGCGTTTCTGTTTCCCTTGTGATTACTTTAATCTTCTTTTAATAATTTTCATTTATTTTGAATTATTCTGAAGT
>NW_019197258.1:0-139 GCF_002260705.1 Seriola dumerili
CGTTTATGCTTCATCATGTGATTTGATTTGACTCTGTCCGCTGTTTTTAAACTGACTCCAGAACATTTCTTCTGGGTTCAGCGCAGTGAACAATTGAACCTAATCTCTGTTTTCGGCATCGTTTTCACAGAATGTCATC
>NW_019197259.1:0-1087 GCF_002260705.1 Seriola dumerili
CACGCGTGTATATATATGCACAAATGTACACCTCATACCTCTGGAGGAAATGTTGCAATTTCTTAGTCAATGCCCTGAACGCCACAAATCCTACAGGTCTTACTCAGAGCCAGTGTTCACTGTTGCTTGAGTAAATCAGAAGTGTTTTCTGACTGCAACTGCATTTGAGTTTGATTAAAGCAAAGCCACAGGCTAAAAGCTGTCCACATCCCTTTATGAGCATGCTTTTCTGACCTTTCTGTTCAGCGAGTCTTCTTAGGACTGAGGACTTGACACAACATGACATGTTGCCAGGTCAGTAAACATGGTGTTGCTGGAGATGAAATAGCAGCAAGCAGACAACAAATTGTAGATTTGATGTACGCTTTGATTTCTTTTCATCCATTATTATTGAAAGTATTTGTGTTTTGTAAGTAGTGCAGTACATTTTTTATAGGTTGCTACTAATAAACTGAAAATCATTGCTAAATCAAGCCATGTATTGTCTGGGGTTTGTGGTTAGGAGTGTATTATCTTGGCTGGTTTTACCTTGTGAGGATGAAGATGACAAATTTAACTATTTTCTTGTGTGTTTTTGTTCTTTTTTATTCATTTTTTTTTCTCTGGCAAAGGCTTGGAATTCTGGCTCATATCTAATTATTCATACACCTATTCACAAAAACATCGGCATAACTACCCCGGTGAAAGTATGTCAAATGTGATATGTGGAATATTTTAATAATAGTAAGTGACATCATGTTGTTTGCTGTATTGATAACATAGTTGGCAATTGTCAAAATAATGTTAAGCATTTATCTATTTACTTTGGCAAAACAGACTGGAGCACAGTGTGGATTACTGCCTGGTCCTGTGGAGTTTTTCCCATCTGTGGCATGAAGCAGGTTAACTCTTCACTGGAACTTACACTCTTCCATTAATGGATCCAAAATGACCCATCTCAAAAATTAATATGTGCTATCATCGTAATTTGGTTGAAAATAATTATTTGAATTCCAATAAAAAAGACGTTTGTGATGTTCTTTTTTGTCACTTTCATCATCAACTCATCTCTTAAGTTATGCTACTTAGCTATAGCTACAACTACAGT
>NW_019197260.1:0-124 GCF_002260705.1 Seriola dumerili
ACATGTGTCTTCAGTGATCTGATCACAAGTGGTCAGTTCACACAAGCTTTAAAATGTGACTCATGTGAAATGTGATCATTTGTGATCAGATCTCACTTTGAGAGCAGTTTATGAAAAGAACTGA
>NW_019197261.1:0-136 GCF_002260705.1 Seriola dumerili
TATTCTGTTTCTAGTATCTGTGGTGGGTGTGGATGGTTTGATAAAGTCTGTGAGCCGGTTAACCTGTCTTAACATGCCTGGTGGAAATGTTCCTGTCTGTAGTGCTGTGTCCATGATTTGTTTATGGTGAAATGCT
>NW_019197262.1:0-111 GCF_002260705.1 Seriola dumerili
ATATTTATATTTATATTTATAGTTTTATTTATTTATTTATTTATTGTGCACATTCAGCCTGGAGAAACACAATTTCATTCAGCTGTGCACTTCTGTTGTTCGGTCTGAATG
>NW_019197263.1:0-241 GCF_002260705.1 Seriola dumerili
GTTCTCTGTTCACAGGTTGAGCACTTTAACCTGGATTCCCCGGGCACCTATGGGTTTCAAGAGAATCTTGCAAAGGTTTCTTTGAATTAACAGTAATGTTCAATAAGCTTTGGGCCAGCAGTCATAGCCAAGGAAAGACACTGATTAATGCAATGGTTGTGGGCACAGAGGAAGAGGCTGAGTATATATGCGAGTAGAGAAGTTTTCCCTGAAATGACTGGGCTGCCATGTTTGGAGATTT
>NW_019197264.1:0-163 GCF_002260705.1 Seriola dumerili
AATTAGGGTGTTCTAAAACTTTTGACCGGTAGTGTATATGGATCTATCTTTTAATATTACATTATAATATTGACAGGGACACGTCCCTACCGATATTTAAGTGAATCTGTTCGCACTATGTTTGGAGCGAAGTCATATTAGACCATTCCGATGTAAGAGGCTA
>NW_019197265.1:0-109 GCF_002260705.1 Seriola dumerili
TGCATTGCTGCTGATGTTGATTTCTAACAGTACAAGTTCATATACCTATACATATATGGACCTATACGTGCAACCATATAATTAAAAGTTAAAACTGAAATAAAAATTG
>NW_019197266.1:0-192 GCF_002260705.1 Seriola dumerili
ATGAGATGGTTGTTAATTACTGGTCTTCTCCCATTTAGCTCAGCTCATGGTAAAGTGCAGGATAGTTACTGCTATCAGATCTTCCTGGACCAGAACCACAGTCTGGTGCTGCCTACAGTCCAGCAGCTGCTGGAACATTCTTTCCACAGTTCAGGACTCAAACTGGCAGAGGTGAGACCCCCCTGGATTTCT
>NW_019197267.1:0-123 GCF_002260705.1 Seriola dumerili
ATCTGTTCAATTAAAATGAAGCTATAATAGTTATTATATTGGCTTATTTAGTGTAATATTTCTAGAAGCTTTATCTTAACACCAGAGTGGACACATGGAAAGACTCAAAAAGGGAATCTATTC
>NW_019197268.1:0-184 GCF_002260705.1 Seriola dumerili
AATTTGGTGTCTACGGACTCGGCTGGTTACGCTGAGTAAAATTTGTCAGCCCCAGGATTCCAAGTTGCTCCCTTCATAAGGGATGCCTCGTTAAACATGTCCGAGGTCCGCTTGCTGCGACGAAAAATTTTGTCAAAAGTCCAGGAATTGGATGTCTACGGACTCGGCTCGTCATGCTGAGTAA
>NW_019197269.1:0-174 GCF_002260705.1 Seriola dumerili
GCTTCCATGGGTACACTCCAGTTATTTCAGCTTCCTCCCGCAGTTCAAAGATATGTACATTAGGTTACTTGGCAAGTGGAATTTAGTTTTGTAGGCCTCAATTTATGTCTTTGTATACTATATTTTTTGATGTTTTCATGCCTTACGTTTTTTGATGTTTTTATGCCTTACTAT
>NW_019197270.1:0-669 GCF_002260705.1 Seriola dumerili
TCGCCTCAGAAATCACAAACAGAATAAGTGACAGGGGGCAGTCTCTGCAAAGTCCAACGTCCTCTGAGAGCACGATTGACTTATTTTCAAGAATGTGAATGCTATATGCTGTAGTTATACAGTACTAGTTATTTTGTGATTTTAACATGTTTGCCACTAATTCAGTATTTAGACTTGCTGGAAACTTT
This sequence comes from Seriola dumerili, assembly GCF_002260705.1. Lineage (NCBI taxonomy): Eukaryota > Metazoa > Chordata > Actinopteri > Carangiformes > Carangidae > Seriola > Seriola dumerili. The sequence goes on from NW_019197270.1 coordinate 189, forward strand.
AGTGTGGTTTTGTGGTTGGAAAGGCACCATGTAATGTCATTAGTGATCAACAATTACTGGAATTTGTGCTCACATCCCCACCCACCCATCATGACAGAAATGCATGAAGCAAAAAGCCAGTAAAATCCACCTTTTATACCCATCATTTGAACTGTTAGCATGGAGTGAGGATTGGAAATGGTTGCAACAGTCTTGAAAGGTATTGTATTGTCTTGTGCATGGCTCCTTTTCCTGTACTCCAGCTGTCCTTGCACTTAGCCACAGACCTGTTAGGTTTTTTTCCTAATATCAGTAAATTTTTCCTACCACAACAGTTTAGAACCAAATCAACGGGTTAGCAAATTTTGTAGATACTCCCAATATTATCTGGCCTCATTGGCTTACAGTAGTTGCTGTGAATTCATACTGTGAGCCTCACATTTGAAGCTTTCCAGAACCATGATAAATGAGTTCAATATGAAACTATTCAATATGTGTCTTT
>NW_019197271.1:0-100 GCF_002260705.1 Seriola dumerili
TATTTCTGATTAGTTTAATGTTATCTTCATTGAAAAAACTGTTTTTTTTTTCAAAAATAACGAAATTTCTAAGTGACCCCAAACTTTTGAACGGTAGTGT
>NW_019197272.1:0-275 GCF_002260705.1 Seriola dumerili
GAGGAAACTCATTTCCGCTTGAGGAGACCCCCAGGGCCACTTAAGCTCCAAAGGCCTCAACCTTCATCTTCATCAGCCTCCGTCACCGCTGGTGTCCATCAGCATTCCCAGGCCACCCTCATTACATGTTTGGGTTTACCAGGTCTTGTCCGGCAGCCTCCCCTGCCATTTCATCCAACGCTGCACCAGGTCTTTTCATGGTCCAGGTCCAAGACATACGGCCTCTGATCTGGTATTGACCACACATTCAGATTCTCCAGCCCTTAGTCCAAGAA
>NW_019197273.1:0-127 GCF_002260705.1 Seriola dumerili
AAATGAGACTATGCTTTGGAGATGTTACTCAGATGTTTCGTACTGAACAACAAAATAACAAACTCTAGCAATGATTGTTTTAGGAATATATAGCTATTTAACACATTTTTTAAACAGAATATATCAC
>NW_019197274.1:0-541 GCF_002260705.1 Seriola dumerili
GTATAACCTCAAAGATCGTTATGCATCATGGATGATCTATGTGAGTTTCCACTATAATACATATTTCAAGTTGTTTCACACAGTTTATGCAATGCTCTCCCTTTTTCTTTGCGATCACTAAACTCATGGGACATCTTTTTAAAGCAGCTAAAAACATTTTTGTTCAGACAGGCTTTTGGTTAGCTTGTCTGAGCAGCTGCTCCATTTTATTCCATTGGTTTTTATGGCCTGTTTCCCTGTCTGTGTTTGGAACTTTTGTACATTTTGATTCATTAAAGCATTTTGTATCTGTGAATAGTGCTAGCCAATAAATAAACTTTAATTACGTACCTACTTACTTACACTACACTTTATGTATATGTTTACCTAACACTATTTATACTCTCTACTTTTACAGACCTACTCTGGGTTGTTCTGTGTTGTTGTGAATCCCTACAAGTGGCTTCCGGTATATGATGCTGTCGTTGTGGGTGCATACAGAGGCAAGAAGAGGATTGAGGCACCACCCCACATCTTCTCCATCTCTGACAATGCCTATCAG
>NW_019197275.1:0-103 GCF_002260705.1 Seriola dumerili
CAGACCAGTTGAACACAGCAGCTGAAGCCACCAGTCAAACCTGTCTGGATGATCAGGATATGAGTGATCCTCTCTCACACATGTCACCTTCCTGTTGTTGTCA
>NW_019197276.1:0-146 GCF_002260705.1 Seriola dumerili
TGTGTAATCTTATTAAATAACAAGACAACATTTTTTGGCATTATCACTGGTGTTCATTCTTGTGAATTAAAGTGTATGTTGAGCAGTTTTTATGTAATCCCTTACTGTGCACTTTGGGAGGAACATGGGATATAACCTGTTTGACA
>NW_019197277.1:0-170 GCF_002260705.1 Seriola dumerili
AACTTTATTTTGTGAGTAGAAACTAGACCTTGATTTTGTTGCCTATAGGTATTTAGAACGCGCACACCATCTCCAGATGCAGGTGTGAGCCATAAGTGCTTCAGTCATTCTCTAACGTAATCTACACCCCGACCCCTGACACGACATTATATGAAGAAGGAGAAGTACTA
>NW_019197278.1:0-593 GCF_002260705.1 Seriola dumerili
AAATTAGAATTTTGTGCATTAAGTGAGTGATGGTCCACCTGTCCTCGAGGTCCCATCAAGGGGATGGAGGAGGGACTGAGGACAGAGAGATCATGATGAATATTATAATAACAAGTTGCCTTTAATGTTGTAGTTGATAAAAATGTGGTTTTCTTTGTAGGAGATGTGTCTGCCCTTTCACCATGTATCCATCATCAGGGCATCAAAACTGGTCAGTGTTTAGATTAAATAACATCATTAAATTATTGTCCTGAATGAAAAGACAAGAAATTAGATCTTTANATTAGATCTTTACTGAATCATCAAGAAAATATGATCATCCCTGAGGAATATGTTGATGTTAGTAAATGTCTCATTTCTCCATCATGTTGAATCTTTAGAGAAATCCTCTTACTGCTCTGCAGACAGTCAGCCAGCTGCTCCTGCTTCATTCTCCTCAGGAAGTTCACTGTGATCTTCACAAATGCCTCTCTGCTCCTCCTCTGCTCTTCATCCTCAGCGTCCAACAGCTCCTCATCCTCCTTCTGACTCCCTGAGAATTCTGGGTAATCTGCACTCAGAAGCTTGTGCATCTTCTTCAGCTCATTCTTGAC
>NW_019197279.1:0-110 GCF_002260705.1 Seriola dumerili
TCTGAAATCGGCTGCCATGTTTGAAATTAATTTGTGCAGTGTAACATTCCTTGTTTAGATGAAAAATATAAAACAGTTAAGATTCAGTAGTTTCTGTCCTGTTTAATGGA
>NW_019197280.1:0-140 GCF_002260705.1 Seriola dumerili
ATCAAGATCGACAAGAGGCTCACGGAACGGGATCAAGACCGGGATCGCCCTCCGGTGCACACTTCGCCTCTCCGGAGCGGGAGAGGTGCTTCGCCTGACCGGCCGAATCGACTTCGCCCGCTTTCCACATCCTTCACTCC
>NW_019197281.1:0-127 GCF_002260705.1 Seriola dumerili
TCTGTGTGTTTTGGTGAGAGCATTTCTACTGTTCTCTGCCGCTATTTGAAATGCGTAAAGGAGCCAAGTCGCAATTGAGGGATGTTTTGAGCTATAGCTGTTCAGAGTGAATGGTTAAGTGTGAAGA
>NW_019197282.1:0-159 GCF_002260705.1 Seriola dumerili
CCAAATATTTAAGCTCTGATTCACTCAAACTTTTGAGTTCTGCTTACTTATTCGGGTTTGCAGTGTATGCTGCTGCTAAAACCCTGATTTTATAACAACGTTGTGGTTATAAAATCAGGGTTTTAGCAGCAGCAGAGCAGCAGCTTGAAGTGACTGCTG
>NW_019197283.1:0-146 GCF_002260705.1 Seriola dumerili
CCTCAGCTTCTACAGCCATGTTTAGTTCTCTGTAATGATAGATTTCTTTATTTTTGAGAAAATGACATTACTGTTTTCTAATGCTGTCAGAGAATCATAAACAGTGTGGAAAATGTGAAATTGGTTGTTTCTTGCTATTAATGATG
>NW_019197284.1:0-173 GCF_002260705.1 Seriola dumerili
AGAATATAAAATGAATGAAACACTAATGCTTGCTCAAGTGTCTCACTACACAGGCGGAGCGACCAGAGGAGGACGCAATGGCAGAGGAAAAAGATGGGACCAAAAACGTGATCACAGTAACTACTCATACCACGGACAGAGAAACACGTCACCTTCCTCAAAAGTAGATCATA
>NW_019197285.1:0-118 GCF_002260705.1 Seriola dumerili
AAGTTAAAGCCAACTTAATACATTTCTTTTGAAGAAAGGTTTCTTCACAAAATCCACTTTCCATACTCAAAGTAAAGATGACTGTCACATATTTCTAACAGTAGATTTCTAATTATGT
>NW_019197286.1:0-5462 GCF_002260705.1 Seriola dumerili
ATTCAGTTTCAGTAAACACCTCGTTAGATATAATTATTATGATCTCCTCATGGCCTCAGACAATGGACTCTGGTCTTTATACTTGTGCTGCACTGACACCATGGACGTCTTTATCTAACGTCGCTGTCTTGAGGACAACGACAGGTTCAATCATGCAGCAGTCCTTCATAGACATGTACGGCAGCCAAAAGTACAATATTTGTAAGTTTATAAAAAAGAGACTCAAGTAAATAACCGATACTCAAAAAGTGTCCTTAAGTACAGTACTCAGTGTGTGTGTGTCTCTGTGTGTGTGTGTGTGTGTGTGTGTTGTGGTGGTCTCTGTGTGGTGTGTGTGTGTGTGTGTGTGTGTGTGTGTGTGTGTGTGTGTGTGTGTGTCGTGTGTGTGTGTGTGTGTGTGTGTGTCTCTGTGTGTGTGTGTGTGTGTGTGTGTGTGTGTGTGTGTGTGTGTCTGTGTGTGTGTGTGTGTGTGTTGTGTGTGTGTGTGTCTGTCTGTGTGTGTGTGGTCTCTGTGTGTGTGTCTGTGTGTCTCTGTGTGTGTGTGTGTGTGTGTGTGTGTCTCTGTGTGTGTGTGTGTGTGTGGTGTGTGTGTGTCTGTGTGTCTGCTGTGTCGTGTGTGGGTGTGTGTTGCGCTCTGTAGTGTGTGTGTGTGTGTGTGTGTGTGTGTGTGTGTGTGTGTGTGTGGGTGTGTGTGTGTGTGTGTGTGTGTGTGTGGGTGTGTGTGTGGGTGGGGGGGGGGGGGTCATGGTCATGTGATTTCTGAGAAGCTGTGTGATTTCATAGCAGCAGTGAAACAGGAAGTGTGCGGCTCTGTGCTCCTTCCCTTCTCAACTGTTAGTCCTCACTTGGTCCTGACGGTTCACTGTGAAGCAGCTTGACTCTCAGGTAAGACATGATGGATATATTACCAAAATGGAAGTGGATCTAAAATAGAGCCAGATATTGAAGCTCATCCTTATGTTACATCCTAAATAGTCCAAAGGGATTTTTTGACACATATTTAGCATGTAACAAGAGTAACTGTGACTAAAACTAACTAGCTTTATTCTTTTTAAGCTGCTATCATCATATCAATATGAATTTATTGTTCAGGCTTCAGTAGAGGTGAATGTGACACTGACTGAAGAGTTGTATGTCAGATGTGACCGAGCCACATTAACATGGTTCAACTTTTTAAATGTCAAGCATGACTTGGCCATATTAGTTTTTAAGCATCCTATTTATATCTCTTATATTAATTGGTTATTAATTTTTTAATGAGGAGTGCAAGAAATTACTGCTATATTAAAAACTGTAAAGGCAACGGCAGACGATGCAGCAATCGCATGCATTTTCTTCAGGAACTGCAGATGTTCCAGTTTACATTCATTTTGCAAATAAAACATGATTCTTGTGAAATCTTATTTTACTGCCTTTTGTTATGAAATACATTATCTGAATAATCCTTTCTCAGTGTAGGTGCCAGAGTAAGGTGAGTGTCCAGCTCTGTCTTATGAAGGCTTGAAACAATGTACAACCTGACATGGAAGCTTCGCACAGTAATTATAATATGTTGAGAAACTGAAGCTTATGTGTTGGAGTTGAGAGCGCATGCAATAGGCTGTTCATATCTATGGTGTGTTTTGTCCCAGTATGGATCATATCACTATCCATGGATGGTAAATAACCAGTTCAGTTCAACCAGTTGATCAACAATATAACAGCTAGTGTCAGCCCGTTACAAATAAGAATCAGCCTGTCAACTCCTCTCAGGTAACGTAGTGTGAGAAGTGAATTAGTTATCAGTGAAATGTACGTATTGGTTGTCATTGTGGCGGACTTTTAAAAGAGGATGGAATGAAATGAATCAAAAATAATCTAGATGTTGTTGTGTCTAGGTTCTGAGACTCTCCAGTCTCACTAAAATACTTTGTACTGTCTCTCTCATGTGCTGGACATCAAAATACTGCTCAGACAGACAAATACAATTTCAGGATCAGGAAAACCTTCAGAGAGCTGCTGGAGCTGGTTGCTGTGCTTCTGTTAGATAGTCCTAAACCTGTTAAAAACTGCCTAACTGTTCTCTTGACTTCTTTTGTTGCTTTTAACTTGGTTAACTCTTTTTTCCCCATAGGACCAACATGGCATCCACAGACTATGTTGTGGAAAACGCTATCATCGATAAGGGACCTCCTGTCCGTTATCGGCTAACACTGAATAAGACGAACCTTGGTGGAGAGGGAGAAGAAGAGTCCAAGCTCAGAAGATGGACCATAGGTAAAAAAGATCCTAGCAAACAGAATAAAACAATCCTGCTTGTTGGAGAGACTGGAGCAGGGAAATCTAGCTTGATCAACACTATTCTTAACTTTGTAATGGGGGTAAAGAATGGAGATGAACAATGGTTTGAGATTGTAGATGATGCCAAGAAACCCTCAAGATCAGGAAGTCAGACATCAACAGTGACAGTTTACGAGATTTTTGGTTTTGAAGGTAAAACCGTCCCCTACTCTCTGACCATCATTGACACTCCTGGTTATGGAGACACCAGAGGGATTGAATATGACGCCATAATCAATCAAATGTTACACGATTTATTCAGTTCAGAAGACGGGATTCAAGAACTTGATGTAGTGGGTCTGGTGCTGAAGGCGGCTGAGAATCGACTGAGTGACCGACTGAGGTACATCTTCGATTCAGTGATGTCTCTGTTTGGAAAAGACATGGAGAAGAACGTCGTTGCTCTCATCACTCACTCAGATGGAATGCCTCCTAAAAACGCTATTGACGCTCTGGAGGATGCAAAGATTAAATGTGCCAGAAATGAGAAGAATCAGCCTGTTTACTTTGTGTTTAATAACTGCCTGAGCACACAGAGAACAGAGGAAACAGAGTTTGGACTAGGACAAGCGTGGACAGTAACGACGAGGGGAATGCATCAATTTACATCTTTCCTGGAGAAAACCACACCTCAAGAGCTGAAGACAACTGTGAATGTCCTGAATGAACGCATTAGGCTGGCCGCCTGCATTAACAATCTAACACAAAGAATTGACCTGATTAAACTAAACCAGAAAATCATCCAACAGACCCAGGAAGAATTAGAGAAACACAAAGAATCAATGAAAAAAGAACATAATTTCACCATAGAAGTTGATGAGCACTATAAGGAAAAAAAAGATATCGAAGGAGGGATGTGGTTGGTTTTTTATGGTGGAGCTGTCACCTGTAATGTCTGTAAAGAGAACTGTCACTACCCAGGATGCACAATGGCCTGGTATCCAAAACACTGTCAGGTCATGAAACGTGGCCACTGTACTTCATGTACCGGGAAGTGTCCTGTGTCAGATCATGTGAAAGAGAACAAGATCTATGTGAACAAGACAAGGAAAGTTAAAAGAACCATTGGTGAATTGAAACAGAAGTATAAAGCAGATAAAGAGCAGTGTGAGAACCTTCTTTCAGCCCTTCAAACAGAGAAAGAGAAGCTTGAAAAAGAGAAGGATATCTGGCTGGATCAGGCCTACCAGCATGTTCTCAGTCTGGAGCAGATTGCCCTGAATGTTAATTCACTGCTCACTCATGCCAACTTGGACTTCCTGATTGACATGATGAAGGAGAGAGGAGACAAAGAGAAGGTCCAGAAACTGGAGGAGATGGTAGCACGAGTGGATGAAGGAACCAGAGCAGCTCTGCGGTACATGTTGAGTTATGTTGGAGGTAAAGCAACATCACTTGCCAAAGCAGCTGGTAAAAAGTTTGGAAAGAAGTAAAAAACTTACAACAGTGTTTGGAGCTGGACACCACTGTTGTCACACATGGTGGAATCAACTTCTATTGACCTGTGTTTGACCTGAAATAACTGAGCCATGAAATATAACATGGTGAACAACTTCTGTTTTTTGTTGTATGTTGTTTTTACATTAGTGAGCAGATCATGTCAAACCAATATTGTCTGGTGCGATGATGTGGCTGACATCTTCCTCTCTTCACACTCTTGAGTAGAATTTGAATTCCTGTCTGACCGTGGGTTTTTAATCTTGCTAGCAGCCAGTCACTGCGCTCAGGACTGAAATATCTCACCTGCTATTGGATGGATGGCCATGAAATTAACAAGAGACATTCAAGGTCCCCAGAGGATACACCTTAAAACACAAAGTGGTCTTTTCCTACAGTTCCAACATGAGGGTGATAGTTTAAGGTTTTGAATTTGACATCTCTACAGCTGCCGGATGTCAGACGTTGTTGTTCCCCTCAGGATGAACTGTAGTGACTCTGATGATCCTCTGACTTTTCCTCCAGCGCCACCATCAGGTCAAAACTTTAACGTGTCCAAAACGTGGGTTTATGATCAGATACCTGCAGATGTAATGACTGCCCCATCAGCTTCAGCTCTACTTTGTATTTACTGCTTATTAGCAAATGTTAGCATGCTGAACTGAGATGGTAAGAAAACATTACACCTGCTGAACATGCTGATGTTAGCACTGAACACAAAGCACTGCTGTATCTGATACCCAAGACTGACAGTGATGAGGGCTGAACCCACATTGTGGGTCTGAACGGGTCAACCTGAGTCAGGCGACCCTTCAAGAACCTCCTGTCAACCAGGGTTCAACCTGGGCCTGGATATGGTGAACTGGCTCTGTTACCACAAATGGAAATTAATTCATTGTCATTGATACTTTGGTACATTTAAATGTGATTCAGTCAATCCACTGGCAAAGAGAGAAGGGAGTCAGCTGTCTCATGAACAGATCAGACAGAGCTCTGTCTGTGGAAGTGGCTGAACGTTGGTCTGGTTTTACACAACCAGTGTTTTCCATAAGTCAGACAAGTTCACATCCTAGAAAGAGCTTTAAGAGGAACGTGAAGACAGGTGAAGACAGGTGTTGATGTTCTGTGGTTTGATGGATCAGACTTATATTTTCTGCATTACTTCTTGTTTTATTGATTTACTCTTTATGTAATTTGAACTTGTTTGGCTGATGCATCATGTTGTTTTTAAGCCCACTGTGTACTGGATTCTTCACTTGTTTTATTGGTTTTACACATTTACTTTTTTATTAGTTAACATGTATTATTGGTTCTGATTAGTTCTGTAAAAACATCATCATCATCAACTTTATGTTTAACTCTCAGATTGTGTTGTTTAGTTAAAGATACAGAAAAACACCTGAACCACTGAACAGTGTGAAGAAACACAATTTCTGATTTTTTTCATTTCTTAGTTCCATCATGTAAGTTTAAGTTTTTTATGTTTTTCAATCAACACGAGGTTTTGACTCGTTCTGATGTTTTTGTGATACTGAGAGAATGAACTGGTTCAACTTATTGATGAAGATGTAGAACAATGAACGTTACTGAGATGTATTTTTATAAACATGAGATTTTTCTCATTAGAATCAGTTTGTACAGAGTCGTAGTTTTAAGTTTTTAAGTTGTAATGTTGTCAGTGATTGAGGCTGTGATTTATTGGGATG
>NW_019197287.1:0-107 GCF_002260705.1 Seriola dumerili
ATTGAAAGGCAACACCAATAACCATTGCACCATCATGCCACTACATTGCAAGCACATAGTATAATAAGGTATGAAAACACCATAGTATAGTAAGGCATAAAACGTCA
>NW_019197288.1:0-100 GCF_002260705.1 Seriola dumerili
ACAGTTAGAAATATATGGTGAAGAAAATGAATAAATGAAAACATACACACATTGAAACACGTTTGCCTCTCCCTTTCCTTAAATAAAAATAAAAGCCATA
>NW_019197289.1:0-131 GCF_002260705.1 Seriola dumerili
CTGGATTGCTCCCAGACCCTGCTAGTCCTTTGTGGGGGGGTGTTTTTTTTTTTTAATTTTCTTTCTTGTAGTCTATGTTGTGGAGGGTAATGGGTGGGAGAAGTGAGAGGGAAGAAAAAGGGAAGGAGAGA
>NW_019197290.1:0-109 GCF_002260705.1 Seriola dumerili
GTCCTACAGCTGCAGCTCCTTCCTCCTCGCTTTCTTCCTTACTATTTCTATCCTTTTATTCGCCTTACTGGTCCTGTCTCATCATCTTCCTTCCTCTGAAACATTATTT
>NW_019197291.1:0-196 GCF_002260705.1 Seriola dumerili
TACATTGGTTCTTACAGAAGAACTTCCATGTTCCAGTGGAAGTAAAGGAGCATTCCACTGTGACAGTTCCTCCAGTTCTTTTATGGAGCTCTTTTACACGGTTTCCATCCAGCAGTGCTGATGAAGAGACAAACATCAGTTACTATCTGTTCTTAAGATGATGCAGTCTGATCACAACTATTACAATTTCAAATCT
>NW_019197292.1:0-146 GCF_002260705.1 Seriola dumerili
ATGGTTAAATTGTGCACAGGAAGAGAGTGAAGGAAAAGGGAGTTCATAATAGAATAACTGGTGTTATTGTTTTTTTGTCTGTGCCGTTCAGATAGGCCCCAAGCCTGTTATTTTAAATATGGGTCACAAATATATAGTTTGAAACA
>NW_019197293.1:0-147 GCF_002260705.1 Seriola dumerili
TTTGTGTTGATGTACATTTGGGTCCTTTAATCCTTAAAACATACCAGTTCAATCATCAGTCCAACACCCACAAACCTCAGTCTGTGCATTCACATGTAGTACACTGAGTACATAGTATACTCACTGGTGTAGGTTGTCCTAAATCAA
>NW_019197294.1:0-101 GCF_002260705.1 Seriola dumerili
TGGATGTGCGGCCTCGGGGTCGCGGTTTCCAGTACCTGGTCGACTGGGAGGGTTATGGACCTGAAGAGCGTTCCTGGATTTCCCGGAAGCTTATTTTAGAC
>NW_019197295.1:0-206 GCF_002260705.1 Seriola dumerili
TTGAGATAAATGCTATGTTAGCATGCTAACATGCTTATGCCTGGTGATAATGCTAATAATCTGAGGGATTATTAAGCAATGGTTTGTTTTGACGATTGTTGTGATTTTGAGTTTTGAATTCATGATGGAAAAGTAGGCTGACTGCTAACTGAAGGACCCAACAGGTAAAGAGATAAAAGCCATGCTGAAATATTTCAAATGTTCTC
>NW_019197296.1:0-130 GCF_002260705.1 Seriola dumerili
CAGTGGAGTCGCCCCCTGATGGTCATTCCATAGAATGCAAGTTTAAGGCACTTCCACATTGGCTTCAGACCAGACCGTCAACGTCCATTTTTATATAGTCTATGGTCTGTGTCTGTGTGCCTGTGTAAAC
>NW_019197297.1:0-116 GCF_002260705.1 Seriola dumerili
CCCGGCACAGAGCAACCAATCAGGTAATTTCAGGCTGTGTCGTCTTCAACAAGCTGCAGAATCAAGAAAACACCCAGTAAAGAACTCTGCACACTGCAAGAAGTCTTTTTTTTTTT
>NW_019197298.1:0-163 GCF_002260705.1 Seriola dumerili
GATGGAGTGGGATGGCCATTAATGATAAGGTTGGTGATTGCTTTTCATGTGACGACATGTCCTTGAGCAAATAATGAGATCCCCAAGTTGCTCAGGGTGTGTTGTGGGGAAAAAATAAGTTGCTTCGGACAATAAACACCTGTATAATTAATTTAAAGCTCCA
>NW_019197299.1:0-111 GCF_002260705.1 Seriola dumerili
GCACTTGCACATACATGCATACTATCATGCATACACATACATAAAGTTATGCATGTACATACATACATGTATATGCTATATATACAGTACAGGCCAAAAGTTTGGACACAC
>NW_019197300.1:0-102 GCF_002260705.1 Seriola dumerili
AAGTCTTGAATTTATTAATTAACCTGTTTGTACAGAAATTACTTGACATGAGCTGTAAGGTGCACTTCAGAGGTCTCCACAATATTCCAGAAATCCCCTGAT
>NW_019197301.1:0-113 GCF_002260705.1 Seriola dumerili
ATAACATTTCCAAAAGACATGAGCATGGTCCGCATCTAACTCACCACATTCTCGCCAGCACATATGATTAGTATTTGAATATTTATTCTTAATCTTAGGTGTGATAAAGTAGC
>NW_019197302.1:0-233 GCF_002260705.1 Seriola dumerili
CCGCCAGCTGCTGCAGCAGGTGAACAAACAGCTGGCAACAATAAACGCATGCTAACTACCTGCGGATAGCCAGTGAAATGAGTCTAAATAAGAGTAGCACTTAAACTAAACCCATCGACCTCTGCGGTAATATAAGAAGCAAAAACATAAAAACTACGGTAGTATTTCATTTAAGCGACGGAAGCCAATAGCAAGAAAATTGCTCGCTAACGCTTGCTAATTAGCTGCTAGCT
>NW_019197303.1:0-363 GCF_002260705.1 Seriola dumerili
GTTCAGTTTCTTATCCTGCTGCTTTTTATGGCTGTAAATTATCTTCTGAGTCAATGACGGAGAGAGGCAGCAAAACGAGACAATTTGTAAAAAAAAAAAATATATATTCGGTGTCTCTCCATACAAATACAACATGGGCCTACAACAATGCTACTACAACACAGACCAAAACATACAACAACAACAAGGTCTTTAAAACACAGAACCACAATAATGCCATAGCTTTGCAACAACACACGTACATATCCAAATATGCACATTGTTTTCAACAAAATGTATATTATTGTGACGTTTTAAGTTATTGAAGACACCAGCTTACAATACTGCATCATCAAATGTATGCCTCTATTGTAACAGGTCCAA
>NW_019197304.1:0-107 GCF_002260705.1 Seriola dumerili
GAGGGACTGACCAAAGAGTTTATGTACAGACACAAAACATGTCATGTTTTCCAGTTAATAAACTTCAAATCTGATGAGCCATTAGAAATGTTCAATATGTTTGACAA
>NW_019197305.1:0-100 GCF_002260705.1 Seriola dumerili
TGTGTAGGTTCAGGTGCCACCCGGAAAGGGAAACAGATTATTGACCACACCCGCACTCACACACACACACACACACACTCACCGAACCTACTCTGTATTC
>NW_019197306.1:0-308 GCF_002260705.1 Seriola dumerili
CCGAGGAAGAGAAAACTTGTACAGCACCTAAAACCTACCATACTGTGCTCTAATACTCCCTGATCTCCACACAGTTCTCAGCCTTCACCAGAGTTGCATATGGATCCTTCCACCTCATCCGCCCAAACATGTCATAATCAAAGATACAAATCATACCCGGATCACTGGTTGTCAGATAGGCTCCCAAATGCTTTATACAAGTGCAAGCCTGTGACCTTATCGGATTTGGACTAAACTCAAAAATCATTCTTCCCACAACAACCTGTATCTATTATAAGCTGTAACAAAAAATATTGTGAAATAAATTT
>NW_019197307.1:0-469 GCF_002260705.1 Seriola dumerili
AATCAAGAAGGCCACTATCACTTATTTCTTCATTCTTTTCAGGTTGTAAACAAAGAAATTGTGAAGGACAGATCATTTTCAGCAATGAACGTATTCTTAGATCGCAGACACAGTCAGTCATTGATGACAACCATAACTGTCGCTACCGGTAACTCAGTTTTATGTTGGAGTGCGCGGAGAGCAGCTTTATGACCGGGGTCCAATTCATGACGAGAGATCACTTTTTTACCGCTGTTGGCAGATAGCAGCTTCCTCGAGCGCACCATGCAGAAGCAAGTGCCCGGCTCCTTCAATCCGCTGGGTCCTACAGTGCCAGTGTTGCCAAGACTGGCCCTGCTCTGCTTCTGATTCGCTACCAAACGAGCGAGAGCTGCGTTCCTCTCACACCATTGGTAGGTGAACTTTATTACCGCGAAAATGATAAACTGCATCCACAACAAATTCCCAAGTGTTTTGACTTTTAATTTTT
>NW_019197308.1:0-142 GCF_002260705.1 Seriola dumerili
TGAACCTGCAACCTTATCAGTCTAAGGAAAGGGTCATAACCATTGTACCACCATGCTGGACCGTTATGAAGTCCTAGTCTTGCAAGGGATAAACATTTGAAAGTATAGTAAGGTATAAAAGTACCAACAAATGTCATATTAT
>NW_019197309.1:0-198 GCF_002260705.1 Seriola dumerili
CATGTTTCCTCCATCAGTGTCTCCTTCAGAAACACTGAACAGTCTTCAACAGTGGAGAAGAAACAAAGTCTTCCCACCAGTTTCCTGCTCTGAAGGAAACATCTTCACTCTTCATCGTGGGCAGCGAGACCAAACTCTTTAGAAACACATTTCTCAAGTCAAGGACTAAAGAAATGATCCCTGAAAGTATAGTCTTGG
>NW_019197310.1:0-152 GCF_002260705.1 Seriola dumerili
AAGAACGCAGATTTCAAACAGAAACCTTGTTTGTTTACACGATAACTCAACAAGGCACCTTTAAATACAAAGGAACAGTTCTTACAGCTTCAATGATTTACATTTCTGGACCATATAATAATCATAGTAATTTCTTATGTTTATGATCTTGT
>NW_019197311.1:0-150 GCF_002260705.1 Seriola dumerili
TGGTAGAAAGAACAGCAACAGTTCCCGCCCTGATTCCATGCGGACTTTCAGAATTTATCTTTGATTTCACACAAACATACAGTGGACACTCCATGAAAAGAAACTTTAAACAATTAAATCACTACTGAAAACATGCATTACATATCAGTT
>NW_019197312.1:0-126 GCF_002260705.1 Seriola dumerili
CAACAATCTTAATGTGAAACCCTCTGGGGACTAGCAGCATGTTGTTGAATTCTGGTCACATTCAGCTGTTTTGAAAAGGCCAGAAGGAAACCTGTATTTATGTTTTTACATATCCTCCTATATTTC
>NW_019197313.1:0-123 GCF_002260705.1 Seriola dumerili
CAAAGTGAGTCTGACTGTCATGTAGGAGAGTTTGTGCACAATAAAATTTGTCTTTTTATTTTAACTTTAAACACAAGATTTCCCCGTTTAGTTGCATAACTCTAACCCTACCATATATATATA
>NW_019197314.1:0-145 GCF_002260705.1 Seriola dumerili
CCCAGATGATTTATCCTAATGACTTTGTGGATCATCTGTCTTTTCCTCTAGTGCCAGATTGTGGTGAGGTAACAGCCTGTATGTCAACAATGGATAATATGAAACGGCAAATAATTTAATATATATATAATATAAGTTAATTTTA
>NW_019197315.1:0-331 GCF_002260705.1 Seriola dumerili
TGTGATTTAAGTGTTCCCTTAATTTTTTTGACCAGTGTACTTAAATGATTTGCACCAAACCTGGTGATGGGATGGTGAATGGGACAGAGAGGGACCGATTATAATTTGGTGTGGATCCAGTTAAAGGTGCAGATCCAGGATTTTTTTCAACATTGCAAGATTTTCTTCATTTTTTTCAGGAGATGTTTGGATCTTGATGTAAAAAAAAATCAGAAACATTTATAATGTTGAGATCAGTTTGGTGCAGATCTAGATAATAATCTAACCTAAATCAATTTAAATCAGTATAAGTAATTAGTATCTATTGTATACTCATCAGTTCATGTAGATC
>NW_019197316.1:0-103 GCF_002260705.1 Seriola dumerili
CACCTCCCTGGGGAAACATTGACTCACTGATCTGTTTGAACTTTGTTTTCCTGAAGACAAAATCAAACAAGATTCAGCAGCAGAAAACTGGTTCTAACTGTAG
>NW_019197317.1:0-127 GCF_002260705.1 Seriola dumerili
GCATGTTTGGACCATGCAATTCGAGGCCAAACATCGCTTCTTCAAGAGAGTGGTGCATGCCGCTCAAAACTTCAAAAATGTTTTGAAGACACTAGCAATCAGACACCAACACATGATGGCATATCAC
>NW_019197318.1:0-140 GCF_002260705.1 Seriola dumerili
TGCTATACTATGACTTTTTTTGGCATTTTTCTTCCATACAATACTTATATTTATTTTGGCATTTTCATGCCTTACTATATTATTTCACCTCATGCCTTGCCATAGTATTACATTTTTATGACCTTTTATGCCTTCATATA
>NW_019197319.1:0-104 GCF_002260705.1 Seriola dumerili
ACTCCTCGCTCCTCTCTACGTCTTTCTGTACTGCTCGGGTACATTTGTGCCCCCCCACCCCCACCCCACCATCTCAACAGTCCTGAAACAAGAATATCCTGTTT
>NW_019197320.1:0-104 GCF_002260705.1 Seriola dumerili
TTTGTCCCATTTTTGCTCTCCCTGCTCCTCCTGCAGTCTCATGCGAAATGTCCTCCTCTCCATCACGTACATTTCTTCCACTATTTCCAACCATTGGTCGTGGT
>NW_019197321.1:0-100 GCF_002260705.1 Seriola dumerili
ATTGGATACTTGGAATATCTGGACATATAGCTAAGATTATGATGAAACAGTAAACCTTCAGGTAGACACACTCCCATCTGGGTTTGTTGTTTCCCACTGT
>NW_019197322.1:0-107 GCF_002260705.1 Seriola dumerili
AATCCTGCGGTTGGTTGGTTTTGTTTTCAGTCTTGCTCCAGAGTTCAACGGACAAAACAAACCGTGCTAACCGGGCCTACGTCTTCTCTGGCGGTTTTGGTCTCTTG
>NW_019197323.1:0-150 GCF_002260705.1 Seriola dumerili
TATACAAGTCCAATGAGGAAGAAAATAAGGTCCTCAAGAAGGAACTACGTAAACTGAGAAAGCAGCACCAGATAGTAACAGCATTTAGTGAAACCTGGAAGGCTGACCAAGAATGTTTCTTTGAACGGGAGGAGCAACTGCAGCTGGTGA
>NW_019197324.1:0-108 GCF_002260705.1 Seriola dumerili
TCCCTAGTTATTGTCCTCTGTGACTTTAACCAAGGAAACCACAGCCATGAACTTCAACAACAACAATTTATTAAATGCCCAACCAGGGTGGGGAATATATTTGATCAC
>NW_019197325.1:0-692 GCF_002260705.1 Seriola dumerili
ACACACACACACACACACACATACACACACACACCTGGGCAAACCGTATGTTCAGGAGAATCTTGATGCTGACGAGCCAAAATACAAAGGTCACTCACAACCACTGCAGTTTGAGAGCTGGAGCTGCAGGAGGAGGAAGAGGAGGAGGAGGAAGAGGAGGAGAAAATGAGATGCAGGAGGAGGAGGAGGAGGAGGAAGCAATATGAAGAACAAGATGACAGTGAGTGATTAGAATGAATAATGGGAGGATGAGGAAAAGCAAGAGTAAGACGTGTAGCTGTAATAACAGATGCTTTTTTGAAGGTGAACAGTGAACGCACCGCAGCACGCGGCTCTTCATCAAAGTGTCTGACGGCTCTGACCACAACAAGCACAACATCACAGTACAGCTGCATGCTACAACGAGCTGGTTAACAACACACTGTGTATAGTCTGTGGACATCACTGGAAACATCAGCTCTGACTGTGCAACAGGGAAAACCTCTTCACAACTGCAGCACCACAACGGTCCACTCCTGTGTTAAAGTAACTGGTGCACAGCTAAAGCACGCTGCGTCCATATTTAATCACTGTGTCACTTTGTGGTTGATGTGTGTTGAGAAAGGTCCCTGTGACTGAAACACTGAGGACTGCATTCTCTGCAACACAGAGAAGCAAGTGGTGTGTGTGTGTGTGTGTGTGTGTGTGTGTGT
>NW_019197326.1:0-102 GCF_002260705.1 Seriola dumerili
CACACACACACACACACACACACAGTTGTGTGACTGGGAGCTACAGTCGGAGCTACAGTTCTCTTTCATCAGCTCTGACACTTTAAACTGTAAAAGAACCAC
>NW_019197327.1:0-100 GCF_002260705.1 Seriola dumerili
CATGCAGTTATGGTCAATAACGCTGTTAAATCATTTTCAGCGCTTCAATCTGTTGCTTTCGTCGATAGAAGCCGTCTCTGTGTCTGTAAACCTAGTTTTT
>NW_019197328.1:0-187 GCF_002260705.1 Seriola dumerili
TGGTGAAACGTTTTGAACGTGATTTGAACTTTATTGTTGTCGTTCAGATTTCAGAAGCAGACCTGAGTCCGGAGCTGCTGCCTCTTCCCTCCTCCAACATCCTGATGGTGGAAGTGGACAATGTTCAACACGAGCAGTTCACCGTCACCGAGGAGGTTAAGGTACACAACAACAACAACAACAACAA
>NW_019197329.1:0-304 GCF_002260705.1 Seriola dumerili
AAAAAATGAATTTGCCTTTCAGAGCTTCCACCATCATCCTAGAGTTAGGAGAGTTTATTTAAGATTTTGAGAAGTTGAAAGGTTGTGTAATCCACTTTCACGAGTTAGGATAGGAGCATTAACTTCAAAATTATTCATCTGTAATGGCTTTTTTTCCTAAATCAGGTCCTTGCCCGAATTATCAAAATGGGGAAAAAAATAATGATCCCTATTCATATGCGACTTGTCTTTTTCTTGTCATGACAGATCGCTGTATATAATCACTGTGTAATTACATATGTGGGGTGGGGGGGGGGGGGGGGGG
>NW_019197330.1:0-108 GCF_002260705.1 Seriola dumerili
ATAAAACAGTCATGAACCATTCACACATTGCCAAAAGAACCCAAAAGAAGCCCCCTTTTTCTAAGGCCCAAAAAAAAGCCCCCTTTTTCTAAGGCCAAAAAGCCCCTT
>NW_019197331.1:0-191 GCF_002260705.1 Seriola dumerili
GGGTCCACATCTTGTGTGTGTCTGACACTTTTCTCTTTCTCCCATCCAGCGTATAAAGTGGGACACACACACGCGAGCGAAATAATAATAATAATAATAATGAATAGTGCTTTGATTTCTTATATTTAGACAAGTTGGTTATTCCTGTAAGCTTTTGCTTCGTTTCACTGTCGTCAAACTAATTGATCAGT
>NW_019197332.1:0-126 GCF_002260705.1 Seriola dumerili
CCCCGGACCCCCGACATGACATTATATGAAGAAGGAGAAGTAGTAACACATATTTTTTCCACTGCAAGAACTGCTTGTGAACCCAAACAATGTAAATACATACGACGTTGTGGCAGCTTTAGGGGG
>NW_019197333.1:0-127 GCF_002260705.1 Seriola dumerili
TTATCGGTTTTGAATGCTTCTAACATGTAGTGAAAAGCTCGCATTCTGGATGCAAGGCTTGCATTTGTCGACAGGTCAATCTGGTAGAAAATGTAAGGCACATCTAATAAACCATTAAAATAGCAGC
>NW_019197334.1:0-379 GCF_002260705.1 Seriola dumerili
CTGTTTGATCTAGAAGAAAGCAGCTGTAGAGGCATAGAACTACGCTTTTCAGCTTTAACAGGCTGCACGTGCTCCGGTTTGACACCGGTTTTGGTGTTGTTTGACCGCTGTGGAACACCGTAGTTTTGAGGTGCGTTTCCTGCGGGACGTCATCTTGGTTTAATGGGGTGGGGGGGCTAGCTTCCATGCAAAGTGGTAAAACGGATCTGTCAAATCTCATCTCTGGGTTGGTACTCCTATGAAATTGTCGGAGCCTCGGATCCGTTAACATATGTTTTTAAAAACTAATTTCAGGGCTGCATTTACTCTTTCTTTCATGAGCGCTGTGTAGCCACGGTGTTTTACAGCAGGTCTGGGCTGGACAGGTGACAGGTGTGTT
>NW_019197335.1:0-107 GCF_002260705.1 Seriola dumerili
GGTTGTGCCTGCTGGTGTCTGCTTTTGTAATCAGGCCTTGAAGGGCTTCGTTTAGGTTGTGTCTTATGTCTGTATGCTGCATCAGGTATTGGACACTGTTGATGATT
>NW_019197336.1:0-138 GCF_002260705.1 Seriola dumerili
GGAGTTATTCACTGAGTCTGGTCCAGTTTTTACAGCACAGGTTTCTTGTGTTTATCCTAAATTGTGAAAGGCCGGGTCCGCATCAACACACAGCCCCCATCCTGTGGTGGGACCGCACGGGTGACACTCTGTAGTGGT
>NW_019197337.1:0-166 GCF_002260705.1 Seriola dumerili
CAGAATCACATTTTTATTATTATTATTATTATTATTATTATTTGAAATCATAAAATGTATTTCTGAGATCAGCCAAAGTCACGACCTGCAGCCGTGGAATCAGCTCGTTAACACTAATCACAAAACGTTCTCCTCAACACCTTCGAGCAAACGCTCCATCCAGAGA
>NW_019197338.1:0-147 GCF_002260705.1 Seriola dumerili
ACCCAATATTACTGTCTATAAAGGCGACGTTCAAACCATGTGGCTGCATCACTGAGGCCTGACAACATATGGGAATGTGTTTTACTAAAGTTTCTCTGATGCTGTGCACAGGTGGATTATCTACATGCGCACAGAAGACGAACAGTG
>NW_019197339.1:0-271 GCF_002260705.1 Seriola dumerili
GTGAACGTTTAGAAAAGCTTCTTAATCTCCTCCTCCTCCCTTTTCCACTCTGTTCTCTATTCCAGGTATCCCCGAGTACGCCCCTCCAGAGTGGTACAAGCATATGCGCTACAAGGCTCGTCCCACCGCGGTGTGGCAGCTGGGAGTGGTGCTGTACGGGGTGCTGGATGGACACGGATCATTTGACACCCTGAGGTTCCTCCGCAGAAAACTCCCCATCAGCAGTGAGCTGTCCCAAAGTAATGATGCACACACACACACACACACACAC
>NW_019197340.1:0-292 GCF_002260705.1 Seriola dumerili
CAAATCCTAAACACCACTTCATTAATGTCTCTTGGCTCTTCTCTCTCATCAGGACAAAATCCAAACCACTGCCAGACGGCAAAGTGGTATCTTTTTTAGCAACCAAGATCGTCAATGCCATTATTGCAACATATGACTACTGAACACCATTTCATTTGTGGGCTTTAAAATGTGAAAAAAAAGTCATCACAATGTCATTGTCCATCACAATTTTTACTCTAAACATGGTCATATGCCAATTCGATAAACATCACCCAACCCTAATGACAATGAGGAAGATTTCAGTATGGAA
>NW_019197341.1:0-438 GCF_002260705.1 Seriola dumerili
GACAAGTGTGTGAGCATCGCCAGGCAGCAGGAAACGGGCGTGCATCAGTGATCTTCGGGTGGAGGAGAGTTTGGTCGGGGTGTGGCTCACCAGAACTCCTCCACTCACTGATGAGCCCTGATTTTTGATGGACAACTGGCGAGGAAATGGCCGCCCTGGCCACAGGAGAGGCAGAGGTCGTTCCAGCGCTGATGTTCCTCTGGAGACAGGTGGGAATGTCCCAACTGCATTGGCTCGACCACCTCAGGTGGTTGCTCGGCTAGTCTGGCTGGTCTGGCTGAAGATGCAGCTACTCAGGGACAGCCCCAGGCATGATGTCCAGGGGGGCCCCCTGACATCTCTCCCATCTCCGAGCCTGCCTGGCAGTTCATAAGAAACCAACTCGTCCTTGACATAATTAGCTAATCCATGCAAGAAAGCATCACACAAAGCAGACAT
>NW_019197342.1:0-100 GCF_002260705.1 Seriola dumerili
ACAAGCAGTCAAACAGACAACTACAGCTCCTGGGATACTTTTATGCAAACAGCGGAAAACCAGAGCCTGGGGTGAATGTAAAGATAGAGGGGGGTGCAAA
>NW_019197343.1:0-103 GCF_002260705.1 Seriola dumerili
TGAGATCTCTGGATGTGAAGTGGAAATAGTTCAGTCAGTGAATTTAAACTGAGCAAACAAATTTATCAACTTCCCTCTAGCTGCTTAAAAGGCATGACTGAGA
>NW_019197344.1:0-142 GCF_002260705.1 Seriola dumerili
TTGAAACACTGTAAAAATAAATCACCTAAAATAAAGAAATCCTCCACTAACGTCAGAAGAAATTATTTCATTTTTAAGAAATATAATATTAGATGTATCACAGGACGAGTTAGGCAATATGCTTCCTCTCTTTCATGTTGAG
>NW_019197345.1:0-101 GCF_002260705.1 Seriola dumerili
TTCTTCACATGGTGGCTTTAAATAAAGCCTAAAATAGAGTCGGTGGCAACAGGATAGTCCTATTGGTGAAATTGAAAATCCCTGTTGTGTAACTGAGAAAA
>NW_019197346.1:0-339 GCF_002260705.1 Seriola dumerili
CACACACACACACACACACACACACAGAGTATGCCCATACTGTGTGTATCCCTGACTCATACACTTACTGTATGTATACCCAGTGACACTGAGAAATGAACCTCTTACTCATCTTGTCTGCATGCACTCAAAATGCACTAGGATATATGTACATGTGCTGTGCACTGTTTGCCTTTTCAATGACCATCAGTATCTGGTTCATGAATGTTTATTTTGCTGCACAGCTCTGCTCAAAAGTCAGAAAATGCACTGATGGAAACTGATGAGGTGCTCGTATTGATAGGGGCGCTTCAGTATGAGTTTGCTGGAAGGAAAGAACCAGAGCTCACAAAAAAAAAA
>NW_019197347.1:0-119 GCF_002260705.1 Seriola dumerili
AAAAATGATGAAATTAAATCTAAAGCACATGCATTTCAAATAAAGGCAGACTCTTTTATACATACCAACAGGGATGAAGCTTTTGGTGAGGCTAAAAGAAGTGTTCGGACACTTTTCTG
>NW_019197348.1:0-146 GCF_002260705.1 Seriola dumerili
TTGGAAGTGAGTACAACCAGAAATATAAGTAGAAATAAAATAAATAACCAGAAATTAAAGTAGAAATAAAAGTGGGTATTAAATGGAAAACATCCCAGAAAGTAATAATAGAATAAAAGGACAAACCAGTAAAACAGCTTAAAATA
>NW_019197349.1:0-144 GCF_002260705.1 Seriola dumerili
TTGACATTATTACTTTTCTAGGTAAGATATACAACTCTAAAAAAAGTAAATGATGATTACATTGTGAATAAACAAATACATTTTTAAAACTTTTTCTTTTTACAGGTGTTAGGACATTGAGCTTGGCCCATTTAAAAGCTACCA
>NW_019197350.1:0-188 GCF_002260705.1 Seriola dumerili
GTTGCATATTATTGTAATATATTATATGTTTGAAGAGAAGAAGAGACTGTAGCAAGAATGAGCAGCTCTCAGAAGTCAAGTACAGACATTTGAATTTCTGTAAAACCACGTGAGCAGCTTCTGGTCGAGTGTCTCGATAAATATAAAACCCTCTGACTGTGTGTCTCAATTTAACCACGACAAAGTCA
>NW_019197351.1:0-100 GCF_002260705.1 Seriola dumerili
TGAGAGGAGCGTGGTGTTGCAGAGAGCGTTTGTGAAAGTTTGTAAGTTTTTCTCAAACTTTTTCGGATTTTTCTTCCACTGTGTGACTGTTGATGACTTT
>NW_019197352.1:0-107 GCF_002260705.1 Seriola dumerili
GAATCAAATCACTGTTAAGATGTATTTTCCTTCTCTTCTGTATATAGAGGTACCCATGTTATCTAATATATATATATATATATATATATATATATATGCTACATACA
>NW_019197353.1:0-185 GCF_002260705.1 Seriola dumerili
CGACTCTGTGGCTCCATCTTCTTCTCTTTGATCACAAGGAAAAACAAAACTGCATAGCTACACATTGCAGGTAGTTTTTCTTCTGCAGTAAAAAGTTGATTCATGTCGGACGTGATTTTCTTCTTCACACTCTGTCAGGGATAATAAATAAAGATAATAAAGTCTTTAACTGTATTATCAACAAA
>NW_019197354.1:0-109 GCF_002260705.1 Seriola dumerili
ATACCCCTTCCTGTGACATTTTACAGTAGGTTACATGTACATGTATGATTGAGGGTCGAGAACGACAAGGAGGGCTATAATCAATGTCCCAGGGCAACACGGGGGTAAC
>NW_019197355.1:0-110 GCF_002260705.1 Seriola dumerili
CAAACCACCATTCATTTTCAGTACACTCTCAACGTCCTCATACAAAACCTTAATCTTGGCAATGAATCCAAGGCTGAGGCCGAACCTCTGCAAAACCTTCCAGAGGTAAC
>NW_019197356.1:0-106 GCF_002260705.1 Seriola dumerili
ATGTATATTTGATCCATTGTTTTTTATTCAAGTTAAATAAATAAATAAATATATATATATATATACAATATCAAAATCGAAATATTTTCATTATATATATATATAT
>NW_019197357.1:0-104 GCF_002260705.1 Seriola dumerili
GATTGATTTTAATTTGTTTATTGATGATGTTTCAGTTATTTTTTCAAGAAATGTGCTGACATGAAATGATAACTGTGTGTGTGTGTGTGTGTGTGTGTGTGTGT
>NW_019197358.1:0-831 GCF_002260705.1 Seriola dumerili
GCATCTCTTATCTTTACTGTTACACTGGTTCTAGTTTGCACAGTGGGATTTAAATATAACCATTTGGTTTTTTAATGAAATGTTGGAGCACAAGCTACATGCTGTTAACTGTTCACACACAGCCAGGGCTTCCCCAGCACTATTACGCATTGCATCTACACATGGTTACAATGGGACTAAAATACTCTTAAGACATGACTCAGTGATGGAAGATGGGGGCACAAACTTAAAAATCTTCACCTTGTGCTTTGTTTTATTGCCATCACCAGTCAGGTGCAAAGTACCGATATTACCCCCAACACTAAACACGAACACGAAATCTGATTCAAAGGTTTAAAAATGTGCCAGATACAGTCTGCCCTCGCTATTCACATTCTTTGTTACACTGGAAGAATGTCCAAATCCACAATGCAGAATGTTATCTTTATTGTTTTTCAGTTACTTAGAGTATGCAGTGGAACTGGTTTATTTGTGCATCAATTTATAGGAGTGCTTTTCCTAACGTTGACTACCCATAAAGCTCTCTTGACTAAGCTTAATATATGGATAGTAAGCTCAAACCCTCATTGAGACATTGTTAACAAGCCCTACAAAGTAAACCATCCCCTTTAAAAAGATGCATACAAGCATGGAGCTAGAACGTTACTGTGCTACTCAACAATCACAAAATGAGCCATCTTGACTTTTGAAGAGGACCAAATCATTTTTCACCTGCTTGTTTGTGAGCTGATGTGACCTGGATCACACCGCCATGCAGGTGCTGGTGCCACAGGAAGAAGCCTCTGGATCTAATCAGTGCTACATAAAGAGCAGACGAGTGTGCATCTCATC
>NW_019197359.1:0-144 GCF_002260705.1 Seriola dumerili
GCACATATTTAAACCTTTCATCAACCTGATAACTGTAGGTGGATGTAACCATCACTACCAATAAAAGTCACCAGTTTGACGGACCACACTTAACTGGTAAACTGCTCACTTTATCTGATGGTTTTTGGTCTGTTAGTGTATGAA
>NW_019197360.1:0-133 GCF_002260705.1 Seriola dumerili
TGCTGAAATCTCCTGAGAAATGTAAAGACCTAGTGCACTATCAATCACAGCTGATCCCCTAAGAGTAATGTAAAGTGGTTATAACATGGTGAAGCAATCGACGTGTATTCACTCGGTCTACTGGGTCCATACA
>NW_019197361.1:0-135 GCF_002260705.1 Seriola dumerili
ATTGTTTACATTTCACTTTATTGAATATCACTTTTGGACGTTGCTATAACGGAACTGACCGGGAAGTATCAGCGTTTCTTCTCATATCATATTAACAACTTCATTCATGGTTCAGACGATGTTGCTTATAATTAA
>NW_019197362.1:0-128 GCF_002260705.1 Seriola dumerili
TCCACAGCGATGTCTCCTCCAGAGTTTCCTATTCCAATCACTACAGCCTTTTTATCCCTCCACTCCTCAGGAGTCTTGTAGTCTCGGCTGTGGTGGTACTTCCCTGTGAAAGTGTCAATGCCTGAAAG
>NW_019197363.1:0-146 GCF_002260705.1 Seriola dumerili
TTGTTGGGTGCTACTGGTCAGCGCAGGTGTCATTGATTGCTGCCATGGTAACATTGGTCTTAGAGCTTAGTTAGCTGTGGGTAAGGTGTCTAATGGTTTTTGGTTTGAAATGAGTCAGTCTTTATTTTTGTGAAACGGTCTGACTG
>NW_019197364.1:0-164 GCF_002260705.1 Seriola dumerili
CTCTATGATCATGTGTCAGTGTGTTTGTCTGACAGAAGCCCAAAATTGACTTTTATCTAGTTTTAAATCACATTTTTAAGATAAATAAATAAGCTATCAGAAAATAAGAAGTTATCAGAGAAACAAGCTGAATGATCCACAGAGGTGTCCTCCTCTCCATAACA
>NW_019197365.1:0-130 GCF_002260705.1 Seriola dumerili
ATGACTTACTATGCTATGACATTTTTTGTGATTTTTTCAAGACATACTTTCCTATGATGTTTTTGTACCATACTATACTATGACGTTTTTTTGACATCTTCATGCCATACTATACTATGACGTTTTTTTG
>NW_019197366.1:0-851 GCF_002260705.1 Seriola dumerili
CTAACATTTAGGATCAGCAGTAACTTTATCTCACTGTTTCAGGGTTTCTTGGATCTGTCTGCTGTTAAGCATTGCTGCTGGTTTTCCTGCAACAAAAGGAGGTAACTTCAATTCTTCATTTTATACCCTTTTTTCTTTTTTTAAGCTTTAAGGACCTCAAAGCAAATGCACAAGAACAAATGTAACTAAGTTTCATGGTCATGTTTTAAAAATGTAACTAGCTAACACGCAACACATTTACTCTTGAGTTTTCAGGTGGTTTCATGAGTGAAAACTTCCTCTGCTTCCATAGTTCCTGATCCTCATTAATGTTAAACTGCTACAAACTTAATTGAGTTCTGACTTTAGAAAATCAAAATTCTGTTAAACCATTAATTGCTACTCCTTTTTAGTGTTTCATGACTACAAGTTTGCTCCCAAGCCAAAGCTTATTCCTGACTCTGTCTTGTCCAGACTACAAATATCCCTACGCAGCTATCGCGAGCCCCAGTGGCAGTTCTGGATCATCAAACTTTCCTTCTGGAGGTTCATTTCTTCCCCAGATGCTCAGGCCGGAGCCTGAAGCCCCGGCCCAACAGCCTAGCTCTCCAGCCAGATTTGCTGCTCCCAGTGTGGTGTCCTCTCCACTGAGTTATGTGCAGAACACATTCATCAGGCCTCATGATTCCAGCTCTGACGGCTCCGCCAAGGCTCCTGGAGTCCCTTCTGAGGGTGCAGGCTACGCCAGCCCTCCTGTGTTTGCTCCTGTCTCCCCTGTGCAGCCCCAGCCTGGTTCTGGCACTGTTGGTAACCTGGGTAGTTACGCTAAGGCTCCGGCCCTCAGGATCGGAGATGGCCCTATGCCTTATGGA
>NW_019197367.1:0-113 GCF_002260705.1 Seriola dumerili
GTGGACGTTACTTTGACCTGTATATATATATATATATATATTCACTGAGCCCGAGCCTCCCCCCTCCCTCCTCGCCTGAGGGAGAAAATGAGTGAAATGGAAAGATGAAAAGA
>NW_019197368.1:0-158 GCF_002260705.1 Seriola dumerili
TGTGTGTGTGTGTGTTGGCCAGTTGTTGTGCCCAGTGTTGAACTTAAATGAAGTTATTTTTTCTGAAAGTGTAAGTCTTGTAATTGTTATGCAATTGTTTTTGACTTTTTGACATTGAGTAAAACCTATGGACCAAGGCCTGTTGTGACCTCTTGATT
>NW_019197369.1:0-130 GCF_002260705.1 Seriola dumerili
GCACCCAGGTCAGTCCGTCACCCGGGTTTCATGTGTCCTCCATGTCCTCTGTTTTGCTTGCTTGTTTGTTTCGTAGTTTTTACTGTTGTTTTTTGTTTTGTAGGAAGAGAGTTCCCGACCATCATCCCTG
>NW_019197370.1:0-126 GCF_002260705.1 Seriola dumerili
TATTGGTGGAAAAAACATGGACAAGCAGAAGAAAGGGGGCGCTAGCTTGCTAGCGTTAGCAGATAGCATTAGCATTAGTATTTTTTAATACAGTGTATTGGTGGAAAAAACATGGACAAGCAGAAC
>NW_019197371.1:0-173 GCF_002260705.1 Seriola dumerili
CTTACACATTACACCTTTAAAGACCATCAGGATTTTAAATGACATTTAAAAAAACTAAATGCGATTTATCTTACAATATCTAAATTTTACGGAGCCCCCTAAGGGAACATGGGGAAAAAAAAAACTCGGGGGGGAAAAAAAATCTTTGAGTCTCTGGTGCGTACCTGAAACTT
>NW_019197372.1:0-262 GCF_002260705.1 Seriola dumerili
TAACTAATGTTAGCTGGTGTCTAACTTTAGCCTCAAGTTGCAGTTTAGCTAACTAATGTAAAGTAATGTTTGCTAGCTGATAGCGTGCCTTTTCATTTCCAATGTTAGCTTGTCATTTCATTACCAAAAACATGTCATTGATGATGATATGATCTAATGTTAGCAAACACTGGTGCGCAGTCATGAGCAGTGAGACAATGGAGGATTAGTTGTTGTAGAGAAACGTTTTAACATCAATATAGAAATTTCATGTTACAGTTTT